>NW_009918685.1:0-42494 GCF_000696875.1 Nestor notabilis
TATGTATTTCACGTCATCTAGGAGTATTGTTGCCTCTCTTCCTGTAAAGAAAGTAGATTTGACTTTAGGCTTGGATAAAATTGCATAGTCAAAACAGGTCTCTGACCAGTGTTAACCTTTGTGTAAAGATACTGTTCTCTAGGGTGCAAAGTGCTGAGTAATTTGTTCCCTTTATCACTGCTGAAGCTGCTTTGTAGTGCTTGTTGGAGTCAAGTATGAATTGTCTACTGGCTTCTAAGAGAAAAACCTTCAGACTTTGCATAAAGCTTTCCATTTATAGCCACTGTTGGCTCAAAGACCTTTCCTTCCCTGGCAAAATAGAACAAATATTTGTCACTGCATCTTTTCAGACTTTGCTGTTAATTTGCAGTGGCCTGTTGGGGATTTCTCTCTTTTCAGCAGGCCCATTGCCTTGATGTCAGATGCATCAGATTTAACCCAGTTCCTAGGCAGGGCAGGATTGTTTTACCATTAATGATCAGCGAGGGCATGTTGGAGTGCAGCATGTTTGGAAACCACTGGGCTCTGTAGGGCAGATAATTGAAGCTTTAATTGCAGGGGGGGTGCTTGTCTGCTTCATTTATTTACAGCCCTCAAGAATTTACTTTCAGACCTTGCCAGCTATTTGCCTGCCTTAATGTTCCTGACCTCCCTGTTAGCTATTCTGCCTGACTTAAACAGCGTTCAACCAAGCCTGAAGGAGCATTAAACAATTTAGCACTTTGGCTCCTAGAGATTCACAACAGAGGACCTGTTTCATGAAGCAGAGGAGACTATTTCCAACAGCCAAAAGGTCTGGACTTGTTTGCTTGGATGGTTTGCTTTAGTTCTGGGGTTTTCAGGTGCTGTTTGTTTTGCAAAGGAGATGGGTAGAGGTTTGCCCACGTTTCCAGGGGGAAGATGCAGTAGCCTGGGCAATGTTAATGTTTTTCCTGTCTGCTGCAGCTCTTAAGAAGCTTCGTCTTTCAAGGAGTTTGATCTGTGATTTGCCTTCCCAGACTAGTAGGTACTGGTCCAGCATGCCATATACATGTGTGGGGGAATAAACTCTGCAAGCTTAACACTTAATATTCATCGTCACACACATGCTGAAAAAAGGCTTTAATATTTTTAAAACACTACTACTTTTTCTTACGAACAGATGGAGTTACAGGGCCCATGAGAATACACTGAACTACAGATATAAATACTTGAAGATGTTGAGTGAAGATTCTTTCCTAAAAGATTCATAAATTGTTAATTGTGGCTTTTGTACAGATTTGTAGTAATTTTCTTATTTAATGAAGTTTTCATTGTGAATACGTGCTCAGCTGGGGCATAGATCATAACTCTTGTTAGGGTGATGCGTGGTTTGTCATTGTGTTTAATAGGATTTCACCGTGAGCCCTGATCTGGAGCGCTCAAACCAAACCATTCCCTATCGTGATCAGGTTAATTTTGGCTGTAGGTGTTTGCAGTGAGTTCACAGGATGTTTCCAGCACTCAGAGCTGTATCACAGAGTCTGTTATGTTAATGTCACCTATTAAAGCATGACTTTAATGCACACCAGTTTCCACTTAGAGTTTTTTCACCTTTGAGGGCAGGACATGACCATCTACCCCATCACCACCACAGGACACAAGCACAGGGATGTCTTTGTGGTAATGGTTTCTATAAGTCACTGTGTCCCTTCAGCTGTGCTCCCTCTGCCTGGGGATGTGGAAGAAGAGCACCGGTCCTTCTGTTGGGTGGGCTTCATAGTGAGTATTCCTAAGGTTCTTCTCTTGCTGGTCATAAGAGGCTCCTATTGTAGCAACCCTCATTGTGGCTTGACATGAGCAACATGTGGCTCTGGAACTTCAATATTCTTTGCCTTCTCTCTTGCCATAATTGTCCTCCTTGTGAAGGAAGAGGTGCAAGCTCTGTGCAAAGAAGTTGTAGTGACTGCGCTGCTCGTCCTCTGTGGGGTTTGTGGTGTCTAATGAAACAAGCAGTTTACTTTGAAGCCATTGAAAACAGACACACACACGCACTCCCTTTCTGTCCCCAGCTGCCTGTTCCACAAAATCTTGTAGGAACTTAGTAAATCTCTGAGCCCTTTATCCCTCTGTCAGGGTTAATATTGGCTGCTGTGGAGCTGGACAGGCACACACTGTGTGCTCGTGTCAACCTCCTGGCGCGAGGATGTCCAGCTGAAACCTGGTATTTCATCTAAGCTTCATTTTTCCACCTCTGCTCTCCTCTTGCTAACCAGATGGGCTGTGTCACTTCAGTCCTGATGAATCTTGTCACCGTTCCTCTCTGCTTCCCAGCCCAAAGGATTCAATTCTTTTGTCAGTAAAGGGAAGCATGAAGTTATGTGCAGGAGATGCTGCTTTGTGAATATATTGCCATTTGGGATCACCCAGCTGGGAACTCTCATCCTGTTTCTTCCTTGCAGATGGCAAAGGCAACTCTTCCTTATATTCTTTTCTGTGGCTCTGAGACTGTTTCTCCTTTTTTCTTCCTCCTTGTATCCACCTGCAGTCATCTGTCCTCTGCTCAGGATTCATCACTTCCTCGAATTGGCATCCTTCACATCTCCCTGCAAAAAAAAGCAAACCCTCATCAGATGTGAATGCACCTCCAGAGCTAATAAACCATCTCACAAAGCAGTAAGTGCATTTCTCTGTAGTGCATCTTGCACTCGTTACAGGCATATTAATTTCTCTAGTGAAGTTGAGTAGCCTCAGGCACTGAACAACTCACTTTGTGTTGCTTTAGCATCTGTCCAGCACAGAGGCGGTGATGGGCTTTGAGAAATGGTCCATATGAGACTTAGGGAACATCTTTCTATCTCCTGCAGCATCCCTGTGTCCGGCCCATCTGTAGGCTCCCTCTGTGCTCAAGGCTGGGGCTGCTCAGCAGGGCATGAATGAGCTGCTCTTCCTGCCTGCCTGCTGCTGCCCCTCCTGCTCCCACCTCCTTCCTAAACCTCCTCTCTCCCTCCTCCAAGCTCAGCCCCTCTTTCCTGTGCTCCTGAGCTCTGCCCCTCGGGCTGGAGCCACAGGTTTATCTGGAGGAGAGGAGTCTCTTTGTAAGCTGAGACCCAGGAGGAGGGATCTGCTGGACCCTGGAGGAGAAAGGGTTTAGCTGCCCTGGAGGAACGGAGAGAGGCAGAGCCTGGGCACCATGGCTGGATTCTCCTCTCTTGGGCTTCTCTTCCTCTGTCAGCTATTAGCCACAACATCAGCTCAGGTAAGAAACCTCATTGATGGCTTATGCTCCAGAAAAAGGTCCATAAGATAATGTGGTGCATGTATGTTTTACCTGCAGGGTGAAATGCGGCAATTTGCAGGTTATTAGAGTGTAAAGTTCATTAAAAACGTGTGTTGCTTGTGCTGTTACACAGAGAGTGCCAAGCAAGCACATCTGGGTTTGTCCCTTGTCCCTGCGTAGGTAAGGATTGTGTTCTCGTGTGTAGAAAGTGCTGCTTTATACTCGATGTGAAAGTGTTATCTTCCCATTCAGGACTGCAGTTACAAGAGAGAAAGACTTGGGAAAGGGGAGATCTGTCCATGTAAGAGGCACAGTTTTCTTTCACTGTGAAGTACAGGTTGCCAGTGAGACTGATCTGATCCGAGTCTTCATCTGCATCAGAATTCCTTACTCCTTCCCTCAATTGACTTTCAAATTTTACACTTATAAAATAGCATATTTAACCCTTGGTCACTTCAGATGTGAAGTTATATTAAACTCCCCTGTATGTCATTAATATTATTGCCTGGGGAAGTAACTCCTCAGTGTGGTTTTTCATTGTGTTAGTGAGGAATTTTTGCAGTCTGGGTCGGGAATTCAGAGCTGCCCTCGTCTGCTGCGAGCAGAGCTGCTTCTACAATGAAACCTTTGTTCCCCGAAGCTACAGCAAGTTGCTCTCTGGAGCCCTCTCCATACAGAAGTCATTGACTGGACCTTTCTTTCCTTCCCCCCACCTCAGACGTGCTCCAAAATCCCAGATTTTCAAATGGCATCATGCTCAGAGAGGAGCATTTCCCTTTCTCCTGTTTTTAGCAGTGGCTGCCCAGCTCTTCCATCACCCCATCAGACTGAGGCTGTAAATTAGTTTTTAATGTCATGCACTTGGCACCTGTTTTCCATGGGCTTTGCATTTCTTCCTCTGCCACAAATGAACCATGCTTGTAGGCAGTGAGAATTTCCTATGAAACCAAACCCATTCCCAGGATAAGCCACCAGTTAAATGAGTGGGGAGCCCTGAGGATGTCCTCAAAGGGTTTTCCTAAAGAGCCTTACACCTGACCTGAGGTCCTCCAAGTCCACCCTGTTTCGTGATGAGCCCTGAGGGATGGGGGGTTAGTGCAGGTTTAGGGTTCAGCTGCAGGATTTAGCCATTGCTTTCTGATTTAGCCCATTTCTGATGTGAAAATAAACTCTTCTCCCTCTCTTCCCCCCAATCCTTTCAGAGAGTAGGACCACAAGGCCCTCCTGGACCACGAGGACCCCCTGGACCATCTGGGAAGGATGGCATAGATGTGAGTGATGTATGGCAGAGGGAGGGAAGGGGAGGAGTGAAGCAAAGAAGCTGCTCCTGTTCTCCAGAGCCCCAGCCTTTGGGCCAGAAGTGGATGGACCTGGAGAAGCAGCCTCCTCACAAGAGTCAGCACAGAGGGTGGAGGTGCTGAGTGGCATCAGGTTCTTTGCAGGATCAATCCCCTGTCTCAAGAGACAGTTCAGGGCAAAGCTAATGAATACACAGGGATTTGTGACCCTGGTTGCAAAGTGGAATATTTCTCTATTGGTGTCTGGGGAGGAAGGGGAATAACACATAAGGTTGAGTGCATGGGTACGTTTGTTGGAGTTACTGTTCTGTAGCTCAGGGGAGGTTTATGTGACACTTCAGAGCATCCACATTTCTAGAGAGGCTCCAAGAAACTCAAATTTGTAGCACTGGACACTGCCTTTACTAGTATTTGGGTTATTTCAGCATTGTCAGTACAGTTATCCCTAGTTTACATTGGCGTGTGAGAGGTCAGAAGCTGGCTCGTGTGTTGCTAGGCATGAGTTGCCTGTAGTGGCACCAAAGGCAACTGAAACAGGCAACCTTAATTTCAGCAGCAGTTCCTTGTTCATACACCCCCTGCAGAGGTAGAAGCTACATACCACAGCACTTACTGGAGGAGAAAAGCTTGTCCTGTTACATTTAATTGATGTTTCCATAGAAATGAAAGATTTTTTTCTGTGCATCTGTTGGATAAGGAATGAGTCGTGTCCTGTAGCTGGCAGGGGATAAAAAGAGTATCAGATGGACCTTCAACAAGACCACATCAAATGCAAAAGGCCAGATTCCTGCTTCAATACTCAGTTTGAGTAGTGCTTGTGTCTCTAAGCTGCCTATGGAATAGGGCAGGTTTTTTAAAGCTTGTCTGAAGGAAGTTTATTGGAATTGGGCCTTTAAGCAGCCTTGAAAAAAATCTGTTCATTCCATGCAGGTCATTTTCTTTTGGATAAGAAGGTAAAAAAAGCTGTGTGAGTTCCCTGGCATATGGTGAACAAGGAGCTTTTTTGTCTGCAGTGGTGAGCTTTCACAGTGGCTCTGTGAGCAAGGCTGAAGAGAGAACCTCATTGATTGCAACTAGTCCCTGTGAAGCGTCCTTCTGAGTAACAGGCTGTTCTGAAAATCTCACTCTGGTTTTGTAGCATGGAAAGTTCAGAGCTGGTCCTTGATGGTTTCTCTGCGCTGCTTTTCATGGTGTGATGAAAGGCTTAAGGGACACCATGGAAGAGGGCAGAGGAGTTCGCACCAGGAGCAGTGAGCCTCTGGAGTCGCTGCAGCAGGACATCAGCATAGCCAGCGGGCTCTGGGGAAGGCTGGCTGTGGTTCTGTACAGAGTGAAAAAGAAGGATTTAGGAGGGACCAAGCCCTCCAGATGTCAAGGGCTGTACAGCTTCTGTGTATAGGTAATGGGAAAGAAACAGGTCCCTGTAACTGTGTTGTTCAGTTCCTGTTGTCTGCAGGATCTTTTACACCTCAATTCTGGAACGGCACCAGCATCACTCCTGATTGCTTTTGGAAACAGGAGCCTGGAGAGATGTTGATCATGTGAACCTGCTCCCTTTTATCCTCTGCCAGAAGCTTCGGAAGCTCCCTGTGGGGCAGGACCAAATAACAACGTCTAATTAACATGAAGAACTTTAGTCCTAATACATCAAACGGCTGAGTGAAATATTTAAGGTGCTGAGTCTTTTAGTCCCAGCTTGAGCCTGGGGTTTATGCTGTGCAGGATCAGTCTTTCATTTGAACAGACCTGATCTCCTATGGATATAGGTTCTCAGGTGCTCTGTTCATATGAGGTGGTCCGGCTGGTCAGGGAGAGGCTCTGGGATGGTTTCTGCTACTCAAGAGGACACTGAGTCCTTTAAGGAATTGCACAGGAGAAGAGACCCAGGGCTGTGGCTTGTCTCGAGCACAGTCACATACTTGCAGTACCCTCCAAAATCATGGCATAGAAAATCCAGCACTGCTCTGCATCTTCATAGTGCTGCATGGAGAGGATCATGTGGAGCCCAACAGAAGCATCAATTCCACCAGCGCAAAGAATGAAACCATTATTTGATTTCTTTAATGATGAGACTTTTTCTAAAGCACAGTCAGAACTTTTCTGGACTATATCTCTGCAAGTTCCCTGAACATTGTGAGCCACCAGCTGGATCATCTTCACAGATGGCTTTGGATGAATGCTGTGTGGGAAGAGCTGCTGAATGGTCTCCGAGTTGGATGAGCACTGCTGAGGTGTTCAACACTCCCTTACCATCGGCTGCAAGCAGTGAGTGGTGCATAACATACAGCTGACTTATTCAGGATATCTCCAAACAAACCCTGGATGAACCCCATAAGCACAATTTCTAGAAGCTCCTGCTTTTATTCCTGCCTTCCCTCAGAAACAAAAGTGGAGTTTGCAACGTGAAGTCCCTCTGAACTGCTTTATAATTACAGCCTTTAACACGCTTCACGTTTCATACTCGCTAACAAGCAGCATCTCTCCCTCCCAAGAATAGAAGCAGCATGTTGTGAGCGAAAGAATTGGCTACAAGTTCCTGTGAATTATTTCTGGGCATGTAATTCCCCAAATTGCTAATGAGCAATTGTCACTTTGCAAAAATCAAGTTGAGTTTTTATTCCCTGCTCCCCGTCTCCTGGCTTGACTTGCTGAGGAAAGAGTAACCCTCCCTCCCTCTCGCCTAGCACCAGGAGAGCATTTCCTCTTGCTGACAGCCTTTGCCTCTAATTCCCAGTGATCTGGCATTAGGGATATAAACACTGATTAGGCTTTTGATTCAGCTAACTGAAGTTGTGGTGCTCCTGCAGAGACCCACAGGGGTCCACGATGGCAGGGTCAAGGTTTAAGATGGTCCCAAACAGCCTTTGCTGATGCTGTGCCCTTACTGCATAGATTGCCATCACACAGGCAAGAAAACATGCAAGGGGCTGGCAATCTCAGGTGATGGAGGAGGGAGTAAACCACCTCTGCTGCCATTTCTAGCTGCCTTTTCAAACCCTTCATTGCAAAAGAATTGCTCCTTTCATTTACTTGGCAGGGGGCCTTCCCCATCTATGATAATGATAACTATTTACGGAAAAATCGGTGGGCAAGGGAGTTGCTTCAGCAAGAGAGAGCATAAAGATCCCTCTGTTCAATGGCCCTCTGGTCTGTGTGTTGATCAGTCACCAATGCAGCACACAAATCCTCGCCTGAGCAAATCAAAGCAGCCAGTCTTGAGAGATTTGCCCACAGACTTCACAGTTGCTGACACAGTAAATATAGAAACAGGCTATAAATTCCACAACTTTGCTAACTGCCATCTGACTCCTAATTATCAGCCCCACGGTGGGGAGGGTGTTATTTCTGTTAATAACCACCCTTTTTCCATGCAGATTTTCTTCCAGGGTATCCACGTGCCCCGTCCCCTCTGCTCACCCACCATACCTGAGCCTCTCACAGTATTTAATGCAATTCTAAAGCCAGGAGAGGAGGGGACCATCCAGACATTGGGAACTGGGACTACAGGATGAGATGGGAAACCAAGCTTCACTTTCTGATAGTCATGAACTCCTGTAAGTGCCACAGTTTCATGCTGTGTCCTGGATACCTGGAGCTTATCGTTGTATTCCCCTGTTTCATCAGGAAGATGTTTGAAAGCCTTGCTAGACACCCAGCTTCCTCTCTACCCCACTTGCAGACAAGACCAAGTGCACATACTTGGGAAAAGTTGGAGGTGATGGGCACCATTTGGAAGCACTGTTTCTCTCTGGGAGGCTGAGGATGTGGGTTTCACCAGATCTACTATCATGGATATGGAAAAGGCTTATCCATGTTCATAGAATCATAGAATGGTTTGGGTCGGAAGGGACCTTCAAGATCATCTAGTTCCAGCCCTTAAATTCATCCTGCTTGAGAGGGCAGCAGAATTTAGAGCATCAGCTTCATGAGACTGAGTATGGTAAATCTTGGAGTGGGCATGAAGGGGACTTGGGTGCTGACAGTTAGAAACACCATTGTGGCAAAAAGCCAACAGAAATAGGTTTAGCACTAATACTGTTGTCTTTCTCCTTTCATTTAGGGAGAGCCAGGCCCTCCTGGTTTGCCAGGCCCAGCAGTAAGTATTCTCTGGTTGACACTGATTTGCTCATGCTTTGGGAAGGGACACAGTGCAGGAGCTAACACTGGCTCACCTTCCTCTTGATCTGCAGCAGCATTTCCTTAAGGGATACACAGAAGTGGAGATGCTCAGCACTGGTCCTGGGGACAAACACATTCTCCTGCTGCTTTGCTAGCAGAGGATAGCCAAGAAATAAAGCTCATCTGTCACCAGTGCAATGAAACTGGCACCAAGCTGCATACGTGCAGTTGTTTTTGGCATTGGTCTGAGTCTGCTTCAGCTCCTCAGCCTGCCAAGGGCTGCTCAGCACTCTACTATGTACCACAGCAATTTGCCTTGGGCCGCTTGCCCCATCCCTTTCTACCCCTCTGCTAGGAACAGCTTATGGGTATGTGGAACTGAGCCAAAGCACTGAAGTGAATTTAGGACTTAGATTCATGGCAAGTTTCATCTCTCTGTAGGTGTTGTTCCATGTCGCATGGTTTGGGATTAACACATCAACAAATGAACTTCCACGTTGTAGCCTGTATCAACGCACACCACGTCTCTCTTGTTACTATGGTAAAAATAGTCCTCATAATCACATCTTTATCTGATTTAGGGGCCAAAAGGTGCACCAGGGAAGCCTGGAGCAGCTGGTGAAGCCGGATTGCCTGGTCTTCCTGGGGTGGACGTGAGTATTTTGTCATCTTCTCTTAAGTATCTCATATAGGCATGGGTGTTTTCCCAAAGTGCCTCATCAGCTGTCTTTGTGCTGTTTCAGGGTTTAACAGGAAACGATGGCCCACCTGGCCCAAATGGGCCTCCAGGAGACCGTGTGAGTAGCACGTTAGATCTTAAGTCCCTTTAAATGAACGTTATCACTGATTGCGTTGATGATTTCTCATCCCTTAGTAAATTGGTGACATTCAAGTGTGGATTACAACGCTTTATTTATCATCAACCCTTGCAGAATACTTGGACCCTTGAAATAAAGCCCCAGGTGGCTTTTCATTAGGTAGGGCATGAAATCCATCTTTCTTTCACGTGGCTTTGAACGGGCCTGGGTAGCATCAGCGGTGGGAGTAGCAGTGCAGAACAGCTCTGGTGGTATGTCGAGTGTCTAAAAAGTTCCTTGAAGCAGTCACTAGACTTAATGGTGAAGTTTATCAGAGTGAAGCTATTTTGGCCTTTATTTGCAGTCTGAGTACACAGCTCTGTTATGTTTATAATTACTGCTACTGTGTATTAACTGTTTAAACTTCTGCCTTTTGCCAATTCTGGGGCTGTCGATATGGTTGACATTATCAGTTGCTTTGGCATAAACTTCCCCAGCCAGTGCAACAAGACATAAGAGGTTTTTTCCTTGCTTCCTGCATGTTACAGCTCTGCTAAGGGGCACCACAGGGATAGAGAAATGACTGCCTGAGATGTTACAGATGTCCTTCAGATCATCATAGGGCTGTGAAGGCCTTCTTGTGACATTAAGAACTAAACATTAGTGAGCCATTCAGCACAGATTCTTACCCAGCATGGCTATTTTCTTGTCTCCTGGTGTGGGAAGATAAGGCTTGTGGCCACAGCTGGTACACTGCTCTCTTGAGCTCGAGGCTGCAGTGATGGGCTGAACACACATCACAGCATGCAGAGGTTAAAAACTGGATTTTCTAACACGTTCAGTATATCTCAGTAATCCATTTGTTGCTCCAGGGAGTTACCCAAAGCTCAAAACTCTGTGAGCTGTCTCATTTAGTTAAAGGGATGAGTGACAGAGCCATGCATCTTTGATATGTTCTTCTACCTTTCCCATGTGCAAGCCAAAGCTTGCTTGGCTCCTGGGAAAGCTGAGTGGCAGGTCACAGCTCCAAGCCTCCATCCATTGGCAGTGCACTAAACCCCATCTCCTTTACCTTTCCTTGTGCCCATCTTTCTCCCTAGAGATCCAGGGCTGCAAAATCCCGACAGCTCTGACAGTCTGTGGCAGGAATCCAGCACCTTCTGGGAACTGATCCCTGATTTCCAAAACAGAAAAGCTCAGGACTGCACACAGGAGATTCTGAGCGGTTTTGTGCCTCTGCTTTATGTTCAGTGGTAGTGTTTGCCCATGCCCACTTTAGCACACAAGCTCCTAGTTTGCAGGGTAATTGAGCAGATAATTTCTAGGCACAAGAACTTCCTCTTCAGCTGTTTAATAGAAGCACACAAGCACTGTTACCTTAATTACGTGCTCTGGTGTGATGTGCTTTCCTATGTCTCCTAACTCAATTTGTCAGCATGGAGCAAACTTGGGACCTGTTGTCAGTTATGGGAGCTTTTCAAGGTCAGTGATCCATCTGGAAAATTGTTTTAATTGGTCTAATAAAAGCCTGGAAAAAAGGAAAAACCTCTAAAAGCTTTAGCACTCTAAAAGGACACTATTGTTATCCCAACTTTCTTTCTTCTCCCCGACTTTTAGAACATATTTCAGTCTCCCAGGCATCACTGAAATCAGCAGGTGTCTACCTACTGTTGTGGGGTTGAATCCGTGCTTAACACTATGACTTCCTTCTAAGTAAGCATATTTATCTGGCGTGTCTGAGAGCGAAGGTGTTCAGCATATGGAAGTGGGCTCATGGAAGAGAGTTTTAATTATATATTACTGCTAAACATTCCTTTTCCTCTTTATGCCGCACTCCCTCAGTCCAACAGTGATTCATGTCTGACCAGGGCCAGAGCACTGGAAAGCAGCATACCAAAAATGAGTTTTATCTTAAATATCTCCTGCTGCTACCATCATCCATTGGCTTTTCTCATGGTTCTGCTTCCAGAGTGATTGCATTGAACCTACTTGTTTTTCCAATTAGAAATATCCTTTATTTATAGCCAGGAGCGAGCTGGGTTCTGACCTCGGTGCTACTGAGTGTCTTTCATTAGAATGTTTTCAAAGGCCAGTTTGAAGTTTGGTGCTTTACATTATAAATGATGAGGAAAACATAATTATTCATATTTATTTATTAATGTCAAATCAATCAAGTCTTTGCTGTGCTCCCTAGTTGTGTATTCATAAAGTATGTTACTTTAACGTGAGAAATTATGGGGAGATTGTTTTCTAATCAAAAGACAAAGAACATTGTTACCAGGAGAATGAGTTGAGTGAGACAATGTTATTAAAATCAAGGTGTAAATTAGAGGCTCTCCTTTGAACTTAATGGAATCACTTGAGCTTGTTCAGGGACTCGATGATCTTTTACCATGCCAGGAACATTCACTGGGAGTAAAGTTCCAACACTTGGCACTTTGGGTGCTCTCCCAACCTTTAGGCGTGTTGGTCAAAGCAGAAAGGGGCTGTGCAGCTGGTTTCAGTGTGAGCAGGATTAGGGTGTGAGTCAGTAGGGGTCAGGAATTCAGTGTTTTCTTTGCAAGAGGAAATCCCAGCTTGTCCCTTACAGCCATCACTAGTTGTAAGGACTTCAGCCTGAAGATGAAAGTGAGTGGAAGCAAAGCAGAGTAACCTGCAGCAGGAGGAATGAATGAGCTGACATTCACAGCAGAGTTGATTTTTATTGGATTACAGCCCTCTCCTCCCAAGACTGCTCTTAATGAGGCCTTGGGTCCTCTGTATCTTTCTCCTTAAGCATAACAAGGGGAAATGTTTATAATCCCTTTTGGAACGCAGAACAGTAGGAAAGGGCCAGCATCTTCCCTGGGATCACAGGTAGTGTTGGGATGTTTTCCTGCTCCATCAGGAATGACAGAGTCATTACCCATAAGTTTCTGTCCTATTTGTGAATTCAGCTGAGCATCTCCAGTTATGTGCTGTTTCTGTAAGATACTGCTGGAGCTCTCAAGCAAAGATTGATGTCAAGGAGGGTATGGGTGCCTTGGTGTCCACCCATACAGAGGTCTCTCTTTTATCCCTGCTGGTTTTCACTCTGCTTTATTCCTGTAGGGTGCATTGGGACCTGCTGGGCCACCTGGACCTGCTGTAAGTAACTCCTACAACTGCATATGTAAAGATGGTGTGTGATATTATATCAAACCCATCACCAAGAGCAGGTGGGAAGCCTCGTATCCCAAAGGGATCAAAGCCTGAATGAGTGAAAACATTGTTTGAAGTGTTTAAATATGAAGATATGACCTGTTCTGTTAATACAGGACCTGGGTTTAGTCTCTGAGATGTTATAAAACAAGCCAGCTTGGGATAAAGACTAGCATATCAAATGCTATCAAAATTATTAGACATCAGATAATGTCTATTTAAAATTAAAAGGAAAAAGGGAAAAGTAGATGAACTAGAATGTTGTTTTCATAACTATGTCCCACTGTCATGTCATTGTACATGGCTTTACTTTGATATGTCTCATAGGTAACAGCAATGTAAAGGGAATACAAATTGCTAGAGGCAACAAAAGGATTCATCAAGACTCCAGCTTTGCTCTGATTGCAAATTACAATAATTGGGGACAGGGGAGTGCTAAGGAAACTTAAAAGAATTCAGCAGCATTTTCTGATGTTTGCTTTTCTTCCTGTATGTTCAGTTTCTAAGTGATCTTTCACTGGTTTAAATGTTGTTTCCAGGGCAAAGGACTACCAGGACCTCCAGTAAGTATTGAGGCTCTTCTTCCGAGAGTTTTAAAGTATTCTACTATCTTTATGGGATACCCTGATTGTTACAAACCCATCCCAGGCCTTGGGTCCCTCTCCTGTGGCAGACAGAGGGATGTGGAGTCCTGCAGGTTGGCAGCCTCAGGGGGGTTTTATGCTTATCCTAACCCCAGGGAGGCTGGCACTGATGTGGATTCAAGGCACAGCAGCTTTGTGAGCACTGGGAGCACCCAGTTCTGGGGCAGCTTTTGTTTGGGGGGTTCCTGGGCATCTCAGAGCTGCCCTGTGTTAGAGGGGATGCAGATGCTGGCAACGTGCAGTGATGATAAGAGTGTGCTCTGTGGGAAGGTGGAGCAGAGAAAGATGGGCATGGGCAAACTGATTGTCTGGGTGCAGGATTGAGCTCCTCAGGGGGATTAGACAGTGAGTACAACCAGGCTGTTTGGTTGCTCCTGGGCTTTGGTAGCTCTGCAAGATCTCCATGGGTAAAAAGGCTCTTCTCTCTGTTCTACAGGGGCCTCCAGGACCCAGCGGGCTCCCAGGTGGAAATGGATTTCGGGGTCCTCCTGTGAGTTTCTCCTACCATTTGATCCTCATTTACTGAACATGCTACAACCACAGAAGAATGAGGCTCATTTCTGGTCTCTTACCCCATTGTGGAAGCATGATGCACAAGAAGCAACGCATGCCCACAGGCAATGCTGTTCCTTGCATCAGGTTATGTAGGGTCACTCGGATCAACCACTGCCTTTACTTCCATATGCATCTGCTGTTCCCATGCCAGTCATAGAACCCTCGGCATAAAGAAAGGTACAGTCTAGTCCCATTGGAGACAGCTTGTCCCACATTCACAAACCTGCAGTGGTATTTGGAAGCCGCCTTCCTCTCCCTTCGTATTTTCACTGAAATGGTTAAAAAGGGGAATTCTGACTCTTTTCACTCTTTTTAGGGACCTTTTGGTCTGCCGGGATTCCCAGGGCCTCCCGGACCACCCGGACCTCCTGTAAGTTGAAACTTGCAAATAAACGTGTGAAGATTCCCTCAAGGCATCCAGAATATGCACTGGTGTTTGTCTTGATGTATTTAAAAGACCACATTTCTTGATCACAGGGTCTTCCCGGCGCAATTCCTGATGGCGGCGGGGACCTTCAGGTAGGTTTTCCTTATGGAAATACACTTTTGGTTTAATCCTCGCTGTGACTTTTCATTAGCATACTTGGGTGACCATTTAATGTGCACCATTCAGACTTGCAGATGTGTGTCTAAGCTGCCTTATTGCAGAATACATAATCCCTGTGTTTGTATTTACAGGACTGAAATGTTCTTTTGAGGAGGTAGATGTCCTGGGTTTGATTTTTCCCTTATCTTTGCTTTCCAGTTTGCTTTTCTGCAGGCTTTGCGTACGTTCTTCCCTTACAGAACAACTTTAGCATTTGGTAAATGACAGCAGCTTTTCATGCCTCTGCTTCTGATCCTGCTTTACAAGAGAAAAGGTTGTGCGTGTAGCACTGTTTATTTCCATGGATGGTGGCACCAGGTTCCTCTGGGCATATGCTTTGTTTAGACATCCTTCCTTAGGAGAAAGTCCCGATTCCTTTCTTTCAGGGGAATGAAAGGCCTGTAAAGCCCGTGAACGATGGGAGTGACATTTCCAGATTTCACAGCTGTTGTTGTGACAGCATCTTTGGGTTTCTAATTGGTGTGCCCCAAAAAAGCTCGGTTTAGACTGCCTTATGGCAAGTCACGTGGAAGGTAATAGAAAACGATGCTGTTTCTGCAGGTTTAATTTAAGTTACCCTGTGGAACATACCAGAAAATTACATTTCTGCTACAGAAGGTGTTGCCTGAGCTTTCGTTAAAAGAAAAATCCAAAGAACTGAAAGAAAAGCTGCAGAAGAAAATCTCATTCCCTTTTTGTAAAGTTTTTAGAGTGTTGCCTTTTGAGCCCCCGTTACATTTCCATGCATGTCCTGATTTTTTCCCAAGCCAGAAAGTCAAACTGGAGTTCCCACCCACCCCTAGACATCTGCAGGTCCCAGCTTATAGGTATTGGGGTTATTTTTTTATAGCCCCTTCCAATATGCTCTAATGCTTGCTCTTGTGTCAGTTAGGTGCGTAGTCCCAAGGAAATCCATAGGGGTGAATTAATTAATGCATAGGATAAAATATGTTCTTAATGATTTACAAGGTATCGATTCAGCTTCGCTGGGGAGCTGTGATTCTTCAGCATTTTGGCCTGTGAACAACTGTCAGCCTTCAGAATTTGTCACAGTCCCCGCTCAAAGTGAAGCAGACCATAAATCATTCTTTTGTGGGTTACTGGGGGCCTGAGGACCTGTTCAGGACCCTTTGCCATGGGGAAATGCTGGTCACTACATGGTGCTGTAAGTCCGT
Source organism: Nestor notabilis (assembly GCF_000696875.1). Lineage (NCBI taxonomy): Eukaryota > Metazoa > Chordata > Aves > Psittaciformes > Psittacidae > Nestor > Nestor notabilis. Next base: position 15,593 of record NW_009918685.1, read on the forward strand.
TCGATTTAGTGGATTTAGAGCTGAAACCCACATGACTTTTCCACCTCTCCCTAACAATGAAACCGGCTTCCCCTGTATGTATTTGATAAGCCAAAGAGTGTTTCTGTTCCTTGCAGTGCCCAGCTCTGTGCCCACCAGGTCCTAAGGAATGCCAGGTTTCAAGGTAAGGAAAACACCACCTGCAGATACAAGAATAAACACCACTATGAACCCCTGGGATTAAGCTGTTTTATACACAATGTATAGCTCCACACCTCCAAACCAGCCACTCATTTGCCTGCATTTATGCTGCTGAAACAGAAGAGCCCTAAAGCAGGCAAATATGAGAGAAGAGGAGGAGGAAGGATGTGATCCTGCCCTCTTTGCACGCTGTTCCCATGCTCATAGCGATAGCTGAAAGCGATACTGTCAAGAGTGAGTGCTCTCCCTCCACCTTCAGCAAGAGGCTTTACATCCTTCAAGTGCCTGCCTGTACTTACAGGCACGTTGTTTTGTGGCTCCATCCCCTGCAGCCTTTCTTAGATGGGGGATTTAACTACAGCTGCTTATTCCTACAAATGAAATTCAACCCTCTGCACAGGGTGAGCAAAACCAAGCAAGACATAACTTACATGATTAAATACAATTTAACTGTCATTTTATACCCAGTGTAGCACCAGCCAGCTCTCTGATTATGCTGTTTGACTCTGGTTCATAAATTCTAGGTTGCAACCCTCAGGAAACCTCATTCAGGAGTTAAACGTTTCCTTCTCTGTCCTCTCTATGATTCACATGAATTCTGTGCAGGTCTGTTTGGTCTCTGAGCCGAGTCATGAATGTTGCTTGAAATATACAGTTTTTTGGGTAGAATTATTCAAAATTCATGGCTTATGAAATGGGAAAAACCTGTGTGGGTTTCCAATTATGATGGAAATGATGCCTGGGACCTCTTGCATGGTGAGGAATGACATCTGCCATGGCTGAAATTAGTCTGGGGCTCTCCCACACTCATAGGAAGGGAGCCAGGAAAGCAAACTGAGTCTGAGTTTATAGAAGCGGTTTCAGTGGGACATGGATTTCTTTGCAAGCTTGATGCTGCAGACGTTAAAGGTGACTTAGGCAAAAAGGGGGGTTAAAGGTGCAGAATGGGGTTTTCAGAAGCATCTCGGCCCCAGTTTCAGAAGTGGTGGGAACCAAGCTCTGGTCCCTGCTCTGTAATTGAAATCCAGAGACCTGTAGCCTTGTCTCACCACAAGTCACTCTTGAAAACCAAATCTGGGCATTTCCTGAGACTAGACCAATTCTGACACAGTGATACCAAACACAGGGGTGGTGCGTGGCCAACTAGCCCCAGAACTGCCCTCCATTCACACGGCTACAGCACAGGTATAGGTTATTTCCCCAGTAGGTCATTCGTGTTGCGTGGATGCTCCAACCCTTGTGGTGTTCAAGGCCAGGCTGGACAGAGCCTTGGGCGACACAGTTTAGTGTGTGGTGTCCTTGCCCATGGCAGGGGGGTTGGAACTAGATGATCTTAAGGTCCTTTCCAACCCTAACCGTTCTATGATTTAGGACTTGCAGCTACCTTCACATTTTGAAACAGTCCTGTACTGGAATGTGAATAATCAGAGCTCTCATTTCTAGGGACACACTGGTCACAAAGGAGAACCTGGTGAAGTAGGAAAAGAAGGAGAGAAGGTAAGCTTCAACTTAAAGGCTACAGGGGAGGATTTTTCTCTTTAAAAGCTGCATAACAAGTGATTTCTTGAAGAAGACAGGGAGAAATGAGGCAATTGGCTGAACAACAAGAAGTTACTGTGCCTGAAGTGCACTGGCTTCCATTGCTCTGCATGTGTGACCGTGTGCTAATACTTCAAGAAAATCTATCTTCTCAATAATCATAATGCTCAGCTCAGTTGGAGAAGTTAACACCTATTGTTTCACATGCAGGGATGTGAGCTCAGGAAAAAGCCCTGCATTAATCACTCAGGTAAATTCCTGGCTGATCAAGTGTTCTTGCGTGTAGAAGAAATTGCCTGTAATAGAGATGCAAATTCTGAAGCACAAATCTGGCTGGGAGGGAGCTCAAGGAGAAAGGAGATGGGAAGCTCCCTGGCTTTGTGCTGTGAGGCTCATGCTGTCTCACCTCTTGTCTGATTAATCTTTCTCTCCCAGGGTAACCCTGGCCCCCCGGGTCCTCCAGGCATCCCCGGCAGCGTTGGCCTGCAGGTAACAACTGCTCTTCAGACCTTTTGCCATGTGAAGAGCCACCTTCTTACTGTGAAACTCAATGGTGCCATCAATCACCTTGTGTTACACAAACAGCTCCTGCCTGCACAGAACAGATGTGAAAGTTAATGGTGGTGGAAAAACAAATGGTGCTGCTTTCACCAAGCTTTAGTTCAGGTCCTGCTTTTGGTATCTCACCTCGGTTGAGCCATCCAAGTGATGACTGATCCAGTAATCGGCTGGGCACCTTTTGGGTGGATCTGAAGCTGAGCTCTGAGCTGGCTTGTCAGCTTGGGCAGGCACTTTGAATGTGTGTCTGCTTGCTCAGAGTCGTCAGTGAAGGGGAAACTGTCTTGTCTGCGCATCAGGAGGCTGAGCTTTCTGCTGCTCCTCGCCGTTTCTTGACGTTTTCTGTGTTGATGCGTTGTTATGTGAATGCTGTTCTGCATTTTATGGGTAAAAGTGATGGGGTTTAACTGAGCTCTTTTCTTAATTAGGGCCCAAGAGGACTAAGAGGCCTCCCTGGTCCAATGGGTCCGGCTGGTGACAGAGTAAGCAAAAACACCTTCTGAGTTTATTTCCTACTCCTCTCACCACCAGTTTGCCTCATGCGAGGTCCAGGTTCTATTTGTCTTTATCACTGGGGAACTTGTAAAGTGCTGGCTCTTTCCTGCACCCCCCCAGCACAACCAGCTTCCAAAGGCAGGAGGAGCCTTCGTACCTGAGGGGTTGACAGCGTCAGACCCAGCCTGATTTAAGCATTCAGTCCCCTGCAAGACTGACAGTGCTGAAGAACCTTGTAAAAACCTGGGAAGTGTTTTGTGAACGTTTCACTTTCTGTTCTGTCTCTTTACAAGAGAAAACCAAAGAATCATTGATGGACAAAGGTTTTCAGGACATGAAAAGGCTCTTCAGTGAGAACAGGGTCGGTCTATAGCTCATCCTGGCTTTGGACTTTTGCCATGGGCCCTTGACCATCAGCCTAAAGGCTGAATTGCTTTAAATTGGATAAAGCCATGCATTTATTTAGGAACAAGTGTGTTATCAAGATAGCAAAGCCATGAATTGCATCAGTGTATCACAGAGATAATGGTGGGAGATCCACAGTAAAATCCTGCTATTTCAGAGTTGCAGACTAGCAAGAAATATGGGTTTTTTCCAGGGCTTTTGTGTTCTCTTAGATTGCAGTATAAGGTAGGGATAGTGTTCCTGCACCCTCTGCCAACCACAGCATTCAGTGATGTGTTATTCTTTGCAGGGTGACATTGGTTTCCGAGGGCCACCTGGAATCCCAGGACCTCCAGGGAAAGCTGTATGTATCTGCATCGTTATGGCACTGCCTTCCACAACCAAAGCCTCAGGTTTCTTCCTCCTGCACTAAGCTCTTTGCTGCCAGTGAACAGGAGTGTGCTTGCCATCCCCATCAGATCATTCCCTTTGCCTTTTCCCTCCAGTTAGAGTGATGCTGTTTCACCTGACCCACATCTGATGCTGTCTTTCCCTCGGCTGTACCCCATGTCAGAACAAGTTCACCACATTTCCCTTGCTCTCTGTTCCTCACTGCTCTTCTCTGGGCACCAGCAGCTTGAGAAGGGCATCTATGTTGTTCTTGGGAAGGAGAGTTTTGAGGAGGGATCAGTATCCTGAGCTTACATCCTTTGAGCCTGGTCTTTTCCCAAGTGTCCACAGCTACCAGCAGAAATAGTTGTGTATTAAAGATGCAATCCTCATCCTCTTGCAGAGCTCTGGGGTGAGGTGTAGAACACTGACCTGCAGACTCCTGTACCCTCCATACTGTGCCCAAATAGGAGGCATGAGCTGCATCTGCAGCATTATCCCCTCTCTGAGAGCATTTCCCACTGGCCTGCCACCCAGGCTCTCCTTAGTGTGGGTAATATGACGTCTGCTTTATAGATGTATATGGCATTATAAGATGCCTGCACCAGCCAACCCATCGCAGTCTGCATGGACCCTGAGGCAGTAGCACCTCTGGGGATGCCTGCCAGGTCTTTGCAATTATAGAAGACATTAATCTGGACTAAAATAACACGAGGTACTTGCTGTCCACTCAATGTTCCATGACGCCAAGTGGGATCTAGACAGATGATGTTAAAGCTTTTCTCCCACTCTGCTTCTGGTTAAAGAAACAACTTCATTAAATGATGGTCTCTGCTCCGAGGGATTGTTGGCAAAGTCCCTGCTGCAGTTCATCTGTGTGTCAGGAATTACAGAGTGCAACTGGGGACGTGGAGCCGAGCTCCTCAGGGAATGTGAACGCTCACACCCCTGCTAACACCAGCAAACAGCACAAAAGCCTTCATCATTTCACCACTGTCACTGTGTGCTGAAGGTGCTTAATGGCTTTTCCTCCTTTGTCACAGGGAGAGCAAGGAAACAAAGGACCTCAAGGATTCAGGGGGCCCAAAGGAGATACTGTAAGTGCAGTAAAACACCCGTCTGTGCAGATTTGGGATGTGACATTCGAAGGTGTCTGTTTCAGGGCTTTATTATGGCTTGTCCTCACCTAGATTCAAATGGGATGAAAGTATCCTTCTCAAAACTGGGATGCTTAAATCCCATTAAAGATGCCTAAGTGCTGCTTACAGCCCAGAGCACAGGGGTCAGATCTTACATCTCCATCTCTTGAAATGAGCAAGAGTTCCAGCCAGCATTGGGCCAGTTTTCTGTTGTGCCTTCCTGAACAGGATAGGAGCCAATGAAATGTCCCTGCAGAGTTTGAGTATTATCTCTGTGGACTGATTGTTGCTCAGGGTTACGTCCTGGATAACACAAGATTTGTTGTTGATTTCTAGGGTAGACCTGGACCGAAAGGAAACCCAGGGGCTCGTGGACTCATAGGAGAACCTGTAAGTCAATTAAATAGGATGCAAGTCTCACTACTGTCCTGCTTGCTATGATGAGATAAAACACGATAGGAAAGACTTGCATCTTAGTCTTTGCTATCAAACTTCTCCTCGCTGGGTCTCTGTAACCTCCAGTGTTAACCCCAGTTGGACTAAACCCTAGTTGTGCTGCTGTTAAAGTCTCCCAGTACAACTGGAGCTGGACCCACTGCCAAAAGGTTCTTTGATGTGAGTGTATTTTGCAAACCACAGAGTCTCCTTATAACCTTAACGTGGTTGTGTGTGGTTGCAGGGCATGCCTGGCAAGGATGGACGGGATGGGGCTCCCGGACTCGATGGTGAGAAGGTTTGTAAAGTCCTACTTAACCACTGCAGGGAAGATTTCCATCCCATGTGTGTGGCAAAGCTCCTGATGCTTGTCAGGACTGTGGCTGGAAAGCTTTTGCTTCTACAGAGTTTTCCAGTAGTGTAACTAGTGAAGAAGAATGAAGTTGCTTCCGTTAATTAATCCCAAAGATGCCCATATGGGCCATGCAGAGATGACTTAAACACAACCGTGTCCCTGTACTTAGTGGTTCCTACTGGCTGACTCTAGGCCTTCAGAGATGCCTTTTCAGAGCTGTTGACAGAGACATCTGTTTATTTTAATTGCCTGTAGACAAAGTGCTGTCAGATCCAGCCCTGGATTTTAAACAGTGGTGCCACAGGAGCATGGGCCGTGTGCTGCACCCTGTGCCCATGGGTGCCCACCTCCTGTAGACACGATGTGCTCTTGGTCCTGCACATGTGGGGAGGGATAGGACTGCAAATGCCTCCTTAGGAACGTGTCTCCTACGCCCCTCAGACCATTGTCTGGTGCCAAAGGTCCCTCTAACCTCTCGGTATCCACAGGGTGATGCAGCTCGCATGGGTGCTCCTGGAGAGAAGGGACCAAATGGACTCCCTGTGAGTATGGCAGCAGGACCTGTCACTTCTGGGTGAAGCCTTTGGCTGCTTTGGGTTGGTCTGACGTTAAATTTGAGAGGGGTTTTCTCTTTCACATCCCAGTGACCACATGCCTTATGCAGGGAGGTAAGATCTGGGATACAGTGTCCTCCGCTTCGTCCCTGACTTACTAGTGTTCATTGGCAAAATGTTTCATCTCTTTGGTTTTCCACCTATTTACATAAAGGTAAAGTGTCCCTTTCTCCCTTTCTTCCTGTCTTACAGAATATTCTGAACACCCCTGTGGAGAGGTTTCTGCTGTGCAAAATGTGGCTGCTGTTGCTCTATTTGTATATTCCTCCTCTTTATCTGTCAAGGATTAGTGCTTGTAGAGTTGCTAGGGCAGTGAACGAGAGAGAAATAAGAGCCATCGTTTTCATGGTGAAAGCTGAGGCAATGTAAATCCTCCCTTGCTTCAAGCAAATGCTGCTCCTTGTGTGTCAGATCAGACCAGAATAACTAATTTAATAACTCTTATTTCTTCTGACATTGATTTCTTTTCCCCCTTTCAGGGACTGCCTGGAAGAGCAGGTATTAAAGGCTCAAAGGGTGAACCAGTAAGTGAATGTCTAATGATGGGTTCTGGTGGGGAAGCTACTAAACTTGTCACTGCAAGGCTTCTCACTTTGAGGGATTGGTGCTCACAGCTAGACTATGAGAGGACTTACCCCAGAGAGATGTGGGCTGAGCTCTCCTGGCAGCCAGGACCAGGCTTTAGGTACAAAGATGTTCTTGCTTTTGCTGAGACAGCAGCTCTTTCAGCAAAGACACAGCAGATACACAGGAGAGTCGTCAGTGGTTTAGTAGCCTTCAGAAGGAAGCATTCACCCTTTTGTCAAGGCTTTGCCTTTGGGAACCAAAAGGCTGAGTGCCTGCAAGCAGGAGCCATCTTGCCTGTGTAGGGCTTTCCTCCTACCTCAGGAGAAAAGCTTCCACAGAGCCCCTTCCTCTCTGAATTTCTCCTTCTGCACCATTATTCTTCCTAATCCTCATCCACGAGAGCACACTGCAAGAAGGAGTTTCACCTTGCAGCCTTTATAGGTGATGCGGGAATGAACGAAGTGGGGTGTCCCGAGCGTGCCCCCAAAAGAGCATCCCTGTATCATTGGTCCACTCGGTGTGAGAAAAGCTTCCACAGAGCCCCTTCCTCTCTGAATTTCTCCTTCTGCACCATTATTCTTCCTAATCCTCATCCACGAGAGCACACTGCAAGAAGGAGTTTCACCTTGCAGCCTTTATAGGTGATGCGGGAATGAACGAAGTGGGGTGTCCCGAGCGTGCCCCCAAAAGAGCATCCCTGTATCATTGGTCCACTCGGTGTGAACGAGCCGTGGTGGCAGTGCCCTGGGGCTGGCAGCCCTCCCTGGCCCCAGGACAGGATGCACAGTTCTTTAAATGTCTGTTGCTGAGAGTTTTATCTTCTTGGTCTTAAAGCTGTAAAAGCTTAAAGCTGTTTTTATTCCCTGCTCCACGTTTTAACTCCCTCCTCTGTTTGTTGCTCTGCATTAGGGCAGAGGTGACTCTCTGAAGTTGTGCCCTAACTGAGTGTTTGCTTCCTCCCCTGCAGGGCAGTCCTGGAGAGATGGGAGAGGCAGGTCCCTCTGGAGAGCCAGGCATCCCTGTATGTATCCCCATCATTCACACTTATCATGAGCAGTGCTGGGCGTGTTTGAAACCAAACTGCAGAGCTGGACCTTGTGTGCTGCTCCCTGCACAGATAAAGCTTTCAGTAACGCAATAGGTGCTGTGCTGCCTGCAATCCGTGCAAGTCACAGTGATGAGCACTCCCAGGCAGCCCCGTGCTGATGTGGAGCTCCCCAGTGATGCAGATCGGATGGGAGGACACCTCCATGCACAGATATTGTGCTGCAGCAGAGATCAAAGCCCACCAAGAGGGGGGCAGCGTGACCCAGTGGGGCAGGAGGTTTGGGGTTGAAGTAACCTGGGATTTGGGATTACGTTCTGGCTCTGCAGTGGGTTGGGAAGGGTGGATTCGTGGCTTCCCAATGGCACAACTGACTTTGGTGTTATTGTCAGGGCGATGTTGGTATTCCTGGTGAGAGAGGTCTGCCGGGCCCCCGAGGAGCAACTGTAAGTACAGCCCTGCTTGTAGATCAGACAGACACCAAAAGAGCTAAAGTAAAAGGCCACATTCTCGCAGTGTTGTACCTAGGGAGGTTTGGCAGCAGAGGAGTTACTCCTGCAAAGAGGGTCAGATCCTGCTCTCACTGGCAGCTCAATACAGATGCAAAGAGATTCCTCCCATTTTGTTGGCAAAGAAAGCTGCAGTTGTCCGAGAGGTTTGTGGAGCTGCTACAGGCAGACAGGAGAGACTGGACAGTCAGCAATCAGACAGTAAGAACAACGTTCAGCTTGTGCTGAATGCAGAGCATCAGGGAAGCAAAACTCCTGGTCAGCTATTGCAAGGTACACTGCGCCAGCACGTGGAACATGAAATCCTTCCCTTTCCTGTATCGCTTTCCTTGGAGCAGAAGTTCCCTGCAAAACCCAAAGCCATACAAGCAACAAGGCTGGGAAGCCTGTATGTCACCATGATGAATGACAGGGCTTGAGAAGTTAGTCTGGTTGGTACGAGCCCCTCAGAAGCAACCCCCTTTACACACGTCTACTCTGAACTGATGACTCTTTGAAGCTTCTGGGTTAGAACCCCCTGAGGTCCTCAGTGGAACATCTTGTTCCTGCTTTCCTTGTATCCCCTGCATCATCTCAGAGCCTGAGAAATACACTGGGATTGCAGTGCAAACCTGAAAGTAACTGCGTGGCTGCCTGTTGTGTCCTGCTGACTAGCAGAGATGGCAATGAATGATGGCAGGATGATAAAAGCCTGATTCAACTACTCAAAATGCTTGGATACCTTTTATTTTGTCACTCTCCATCTAGTGCTGCTGTTGTGGTTGGACCTGACCTTCCAGTGGGTTTGTTGGGCTTTTTTCTTTGCTTTTTCCCCCCCTTTTAATCTCATTTTGAAACCCAGAAGCCTGCTGACATGATTTCTGGTGTGTGCCACTTAGGAGAAATTGAACTGTGTGATGATTTATTGTTTGAGAGCAGCTGCTCTTTAAACTTCCAAGGAGAGGGAAACCAGCCTTAGAAATCAACTGAATTCATAGTGTTTGCTTTTATGTCTGCAGTTTCTCATCAGAATAGCTGACCCCACAAAAGGTATCGTAGCGTTATGGCCAAAAGTCAAATGCAGTCCAGCTAATTGCGTTGGGGTGGACTTCTGATGGGGGTGCAATAGCAGCTGAACCCGTGTTTGCTTGTAACCTGGGTTTCTAATTTCTGATTTGCATTATTAGAGTCCTAATTCATATGAAATATAGTTAAGCCTGGGCTATTCTGAGAGTTACAGGGTTTGTCTCATGTTAAGTCTGGTTGGCCTTTATTTAGCACAGCGCCAAGGCTTTCTTCCCATTCAGAGGCTGTTGACTCCACCAGCTCCCACCACTTCTAAAGGCACCAGCAGAGTCAGTTTTGATGCAGTTTAATGCAATTTTTCCTGCCTGTATTTATATGTCTCACACGTTCATGACTGAATTACAGGCAGAAAACAAGTGGAAACAGAAACCACAAATATGCCTGAGCAGTTCTGGTTTCCTTTTGGAGACGACGCTGCTTTGTTGCAGTAGATTGGCTCTTTCCTCCAGGCAGACCCTAGATAAGGGCAACTGGTTTAGATCATGTACTGGGTCACACATCACACAAGGGTTTCCTCTTTGGGATGACCAGGAGAAATTATGTTCAGATACCAGAGAGAGTTTGTAGAGGGGAAAAAAAGGGAAAACCACAGATTCTATTTAACACATACCCACTGCAATCAACTGGTTTCTTGGCTGTTTGGAGCAGTCCCTGCTGCCTGGGATGGCCAGTTTGAAGTTCATTTATGCCCCTTCACACTGCACTCAGCAGGGGCAGCTGAGAAAGGAGACAAAGCTGTGACACCCACCTTGTGACAGGAGCTTGCCAAAGGCATCTAATTCCAGAAGCCACTTTACAGATGGGATTTAGATGTCTAAATAACTTAGGGGTTTTTCACCCAGGATCTTCACTGTGTATGTGATTTTTTTCCCTGTAGAAAGCAATAGAGACTCCTAATGGTAACATTCATGTTCTGGCTGGTGAGCCAGGCTCTTAAAAGCACCTGCCCTGACAGCAGAAGACACCTTTCTCTGCATTGCTGACAATGGATGCAATTGCCATTTTTCATTTCCAAGTGCCTGTAGCATGTGTTTTACAGTAGTTTCTTGCAGATCTGGATCAATTAAAAGCATAATATTGGGACAGCAGATCCCCCTTGTTGTATATTGTCTGTGCTCTCATGCTACCGTTTTCTGCTGCCATTGACCCGTACTACTCATGAGTGTGGCATGTTCTTAAGCATTAATATATGAGCATTTCTGTCAATATTAGCAAAGCTCAGTAAACACCAGGCACTGCTTTATGGTGGCTCATTAGGTTCATCAGCCACAGCACTGAGCAAAGTCTGCTGCAGAACAGAGCAGGTCTCTGTTAGAACGGAGCCAACGTTATTACTCAAGTGACTTACCTCACCTTATGTTCTTTCCTTACCAAAGCTTCTCTTTCTCTTTCCAGGGACCACTTGGTCTGCAGGGCCCAGTGGGAGCCCCCGGTGTCAGAGGTTTCCAGGTCAGTGTGCTCACAAGGGTAGTTTAATGCACATTGTGTTTGACAGGCCATTTCTCTGCAAACCTTTGGCAAGACAATTGCATGATGGCAACAAGCGATAGGAAGAAACCTTTTCCTAGTTGCCAGAACCAGTCTGACACCTTTATTAACACAGTGCAACAGCACAAGGCCAGATAAGCTGCCCGCTGGAGCTGTTTATATTTAGTAGTTGCTGGCAAAAGGTTTTAAGTTTGACCTTTGTAAAGACAACTTCATTCCTCCTCAGTCAGGATGCTTCCAACCTGCATGTCTTCAGTGAACTCCTCCTCCCTTCTGCTGCGCTGGAGGCTCCCATCCTCCTCCCTCCCCTCTCCAAGGGGGTGTTCACCACCATTCCCCAATGCAACCGGATGAAACACAGTGTGTGGTGCTACCTGCTGGGAGCATCACTTGGTCAGGAGTCATAGATGGGGTTTTACTTAGTGAAAGACCCAGGTCAGGCAAAGCTTGGAGCACTTTGCCAGGGTGGCCGACCTTGGTGGTGAGTGGTGTAGAAGAAGCTGGAGTGAGCTGTACCAACCAACACAAGTGGGACCAGCAGTCAGCAAGGGGTCCCTAGGTCCTTTTGGGGGGACAAAGGAGACAGGGGATCTAAGTGACCTTTAACATGTTATGGAGATTGGTGAACTTTGGGAGTTCCTGGCACTTTAAGCTGTAACTTGGTTTTTGTTTTCCTAACAGGGTCCCAAAGGTGCCAGCGGTGAACCTGGCCTTCCTGGTCCAACTGGAATCCGTGGAGAACTAGGTGACAGGGTAAGGAGAAGACATCTGCAATTCCTGCTTGGGAGAGATGAAATTAAGGTGTAACAGAGCCCCAAACACGGTGTAGCTGGTGGCACCCCAGCAAACACAAGCAGGCTTGATAGAAGGTGGGTCCATTGAGTGCCCTGGTCTATCCTCCGTGGCTGCTACAAACCCTACAGCAGGAGGCAGGATTCGTGCATCCTGTCTCTTCTGTTCCTTGCTTCTGTTTCAGTTTACGAGTTCCCACTATTTTTAGTCAGGATGGATTGGTTAAAAGAAGCTTTGGGATCCTGTTCTACCCAGAATAGATGATAGTTGTTGGTGTTTTCCCTGCTCTATATGCTGATTTCACCAAAGCCTTCCTCCCCATGGGCAGAGAAGAGCTGATTGATGCATGTTTATTACTCAGATCCTTGATGAGGCTTTCTGTATCTTCTTAAACACACAATTTGCCCAGTGATTTCCTTTCTGAAGAGCAGCACACCTGAGCCCCCCACTTCACTAAACGAGGCTCTTTATTTAAATGAGTTCATTCTCATTTAAAAGAAGCCAGCGGGGCAAAGTGAGCACTGCTTGTTGGGGGCTTGCAGGAGAACAGGAGCCCTGTGTTCACCATTCCTCCACTCCAGCTCTAAGGTGGAGTTCCTGTGTAAGGAATCGCAGCAGCACCGCGGGGCTTTCACAATGGCCCTTCTGTGACAGCTCCAGGCAGGTTTACAAAGGCCTCTTGGAAGGGTCTGTGAGCCTGGAAGTGTGAGACAGGAGGGTTATTGTGGAGCTGCAGGGTTCCTACTGCAGGCAGGGCTTTGCTGTGGTCACAGATGTATGTGAAGAGGGGAAAAGGCCCCTGCATAGAGCAGCCCAGCATCCCGAGAGCTGCTCTGAGAGAGGGGCAGGAAAGCACTCTGTAGAGACGACCTTCCCCCTCCACATACACCACTGGTACTTGGAGCAGCATCCATCTGCCCACCCATCCCTTTGGTGTCAGCGACAGCCATGTGTGCCCATAGTCCTCCCCCATGCAGGCAGTGCCAGCAGCCAGCACTGCAGAATTCCACACTTATTAATGGGCACAAGATTTGGGCTGGGAAAGACCCTAAAACCTCAAACCAGGTCTTTATGCCTTAACCAAGCAGCGTTTGCTTTGTTGTTGGGGTGGTGGTGGCTGCTGGGGGTGTACGAGAAGCACAGCAGACACTGCCCTGGGTTTGCTTTACAGCCAACCCAGCCTGCTGGCGCTGGTGTGTATAGAGGGAACTGCCAACACAGGATCAATACAACCAGAGCAGCCCACCCTGGAAGCCAGTTTGGGGGTTATTTAAGAGAAAAAACTATTCCTGCAGGCCTGTGTTAACAGGTCCTGATCCGATGTTCACAGTCCTTGGACTGACTGTGGCCAGGAATATAAACCAGCTTATCAGTAAGTGTGTTTGCTGGCATGGAAAACACAAGAGGTTTAGTGCATTTGATCATAAGGTGTAAAATAGCATTGAGAAGATGCCTAAAGCATCTTGTTGGGTGGATACTGGGGAGGGGTTTGGTGGTTATTGCTGACTGAGGTAGCAATAAGCAAGTAGTTTTCCTAAGGATTTCTATTACGATCAGATTCCTGAGGATTCTGGATGGTGGCAGCCACTGGGGCAATGTCTCAGCTCCGTCCTGGCATCATGAGGTGCTCGGCCAAAGGTGTTGGTTGTGTTTAACTGATGGGGTGCCACCAACGTGAGGGCAGCCGATGGTCCTGAAGTCCTGTCACTTATTCCTGCTTCTGGGAATCACCACTGCTGTAAATTGCAGTTTGAGTCTGAGCTTTTCTTGAAGGGAGTTCCTCGCAGGACGTGGCCTTTGGTGGCTGAGCTGTGTTTTATTGCCATAGACCTCCATGGAGCCTTGAGACCCTGTGAAGGCGGAGGTACAAGTCTAGATGATAATGTTCAGAAAAGAATCTATCTCCTTTGTCATCAGCAAACATAAAACAGGAGTTATGAACAGCTGTGGCCGTTTGTGCATTTCCACGTTCCATTGTCTGCTTGGCTGAGGGTTATTTTTTTCTTGAATGGAAATCCCCCTTTTTTGACTTATTCAGTGCTTGACTTGAGCAAAATGACATGCCCTGGTTATATGTGATTCTCTTCCTCAAAGCTTTTGTTCTGCTGAGCCATCTCCAGATTTAGTTATTAAAAAAGCCCATTTTGCGGATGCCAGGTTGATGACTGTGCCATAGAAATCCTGTTTGAAGGGAGAAATGGTTGAATTTCCCATTTGTTTGCAGTAGAGGAAAAAAAAACCCCTGGAGTTCTGAACTCCTTGTTGGCCTCTGATCTTAAGGTCCTTTCCAACCCAAACAATTCTATGATTCTATGGACCCAAAGACAGAAGTAGGGTTGAAAAGGTCTCATGTCCTCTCTGTGAACACCAGGGAGATAAAGCTGGAAGGATTGTATCTCCTTCTGACACCTTCAGGAGTGAAAGGCAGAGATCAGTCCCCACCAGGCCCATCCTGGACCTCGTCCTTTAGCTTGGGCATCGGTAAAATTGCTGCTTCAGTCATGATAGTGACAATAATGAAAAGCAGAGGGACAAAGCAGAGTTCCTGCCCCGGGATGGGTGTGAGAGATGGCTTTTGTAAACCAGGTTTTAAAGAGTAGGATTAAAAGCACAGAATTCGTTGTAGTTCTATATAGGAAATTGAGGAGGATGGTCTGACAAGGGCTGGTGGAGATAACCTGTGCCAGGCAGGCGGGGAGCAGTGCATTGCTGAGCCATGGCAAGAAGGTCTCTCTGGTGTGGTTGATGAGGAGCTGCTGGGCAGAGGACCACTGTGCCTGAGTTGGGAAGTCCTGCCTGGTCTGGCAGCAGATAGAGGTGTGAGAAACTGCCCTATAGGGCCCTATAACCACCTTATAATAACTGGTGATCGCAGAGTGCTGTGAAGCTGGCAAGGATGCTTAAAATCTTATTTCTAAGAAGTAGGAATGAGATTCAAATGAGATTCAAACCATCCTACTTGGCAGCTGGGAGGCTAATTCCCAGCCCCTTGCTGAGCGAGTGAATGTCTGACCACACCAGGAATTCAGCTGGAGCTCATTTGCCTTCTTTCTTTCACTTATTCTCAGGGTCCTACTGGTGTTCCTGGTCCTAAAGGTAACCAGGTAAGTGATAACTTTACTGCTGCAGTCAGCAGAGGTATATAAAGTATATACACCATATATACCATAGGCACAGCCTGTGACAGCACAAACTGCTTTTCCTCCCTCAAATGAAAAGACTCTGGAGCAGGCACCAACTAAACCCTCTTTGGTCCCATTTCACTGTAGCCTCAAAGCCTGGTGCACTAATAAGACTTTAATCTATTAAAGTGAACTTAATCTTTTCCTTTTGCTGCTTAATTTCCACAGTTGGCTTAATCTCAGCAGTGAGCTTTTGAGCCTGTTTTCAGGCTTTTGTTAATGCCTAACTGTGTTTCTGCAGAAAACAAGAGCTTCTCCAGCAAGTTGCTTGTTTTGTTTACCAGTGTCAGTGCCTGTGTGATCCCTGTGTTGTTGCTAAGGGAAAGACCAACCTAATCACTGCTTGTCTTGGAATAGCTTCCTCTCCAAAACTATAGAGGTACCAGAGCAATGTTCATTTTCTGCTCTGAGTGCTGTGTAATAAGCTCTGCTGCAGTGTTGGGGTGGGATTCCTGAGGCACACGCTGCTGTTGGCCTCATGGAGGTGAGCAGTGAATGGATGCTTCTTGTCAAAGAGAATGTCAGCAGAGCTTTAGCCACTGCCCAGCCAGAGCAGAGAGGGATGGTCCTCACTAGGTGATGGACCGCTCCTCTTCAAGGGTGGGATGGAGCTGTTCTGCAGATGGCTCTGTTGAGGAAGCCCAGTTACACTGGACATTCAGGTGTCATTGCAAACCCACATTTTCTGTGAGACCCAGAGCTGGGGAGCTTGCAGTTTAGATTCAGTGTACAAGGAATGTCAATACCAGCCTGTGGGTGTCTTTCACCCCATCAGGGCTCTCATCTGTATGAATTGAGCCTTTCACTCAGGTGCCAGCTTGTTGCAAAGGGCACCAAGTCCTTGCACCGCAAGTGCTGGTGTCAGCAGGAGAACAGCTACTGTGGAGCTCAGCTTTGGGAAGAGAGAGCTTGCCTTTGCTGGAGCAGTTGTATAAACTGCCACGTGCCCCCGTCTCCCTTAGGAGCTGAGGTTATCCAAGTCTCAGTGAGTGTTACTGTCAGTAATCCTTGTGCACCAATATTGTGGTATCTGACTTCCAGGGCATTGCTGGAGCAGATGGCCTCCCAGGGGACAAAGGAGAACTGGTAGGTGTCCTGAAATCCAGTAGAATTGACCCCTCAAATAGCAGGTAGGTGTAGAGAACCATGTATCAAGGACTGATGTGGTCAGTCAAAATTCACCATCATGGGTTTTGTCCATCCCAAGAAGCAGCCAGGTTGCCTGGACCTGCATTCAGCATTGGTACCCAGGGCAGACCTTGGCATTGGAGTCCCCCCCAATCTGGTCTCCAGCATCCTGCTGTCATTGCTGGCTCCTTTGCTAGAAAAGCCCATGAGGTGCCACACGTGTGTGTGATTGTGGCTTCCTGCAGCTTGGGAGATGTGACTTCAGATGTGTTTGCTGAATGATCATTCTTTCTTATTTCACTTCTCTTCCTAACAGGGTCCCTTTGGTCCCCCTGGCCAAAAAGGAGAGGTATGTGTCAGACATTGCAGGCTCATGCCCTGAAAGCTTTGGGATTAAACATGTCCATCACATCTGATGATGATGTATCTCCATGAACTATGTTCTGGCCTCATTTCCTAGAGGCATGTTTTCTTCCTGGTCACGCTATAAAATCTATGACAAGGACAACTTTCTGTGGCACTTAAAACATTCCAATGTGTTTGAGAATTTTGCTGTGGGGAGGACTCCTGTTGTCATGACCTGTGTATGTATTGACCTATGATGACATGACGTATGATTCTATGTATGTATTGACCTATGATGACATGACACATGATTCTATGTATGTAAAACCACCCGTAATACATTGTAGGAAGTGTACATGCCGGATGAGTTAGGGAAACCTGGAGAAAGGCCCAACTAATCCCCATGAGAAATGAATGGGCCATGTCTTCTGGTTTAAGTGTTAGTGGTTTTTAATCTCCTTCTTCATTACAGCCAGGAAAAAGAGGAGAACTTGGTCCAAAAGGTGCCCAAGGACCTAATGGGACAGCTGGGGTACCGGGAATCCCAGGGCATCCAGGGCCCATCGGCCGTCAGGGAGAGCAAGGAGTTCCTGGCATCACAGGAAAACCTGGGCCTCCTGTAAGTATTCCCTGCTTCTGGGCACAGTCAAGGAGTCTCCCAAGTGAATAAATCATGGATTTTGGGTGCATATTCAAAGAGTAGGGTCCTGCAATTGAGCAGAGAAATGTAGACAACTACATGCCAGAGAGCAGTCTTGCACTGGGAGTTCACCAGTGCAAAAACATTAACAGGTTTGCAAGCTTCAGAATTAAAGTGTCTGTGGAGAATTAGCCTTTTCCCACAGTGATCCATGAGCAGATTGTCTGTGTCCATTGGCACAGGCTGCAAGTCCTTGTTCTCGTTACAAAAGTGAGTTAGAAGTTGGTCATTGAAAACTCTAACTCCTATTTACCACGTGAAATGTTAGAGCTCTGTCTTGGTCCAGAGCTCGTGTTTCATCATTCAGGAAAGGTCAAATAAACCCCGGATTAATTTTAACATCAGGCCAGTTATTTCATCTATGCCATTATTACGAATGGAGCTTCTGAATTGAAGCAATCATCTTTCGAAGGGAGGGGGGAAAGAAAACCCCACTCCTCTTCATATAGGATCCAGTGGTTCTTACTGAGCTGCTGGCAATGTGTTTTGTGTCCTGAAGCCTCTGTCAGGGATGATTATGGTGAGGTGTCCTCATTCTTCTGTTAATTGCAGGGCAAAGAGGCCAGTGAACAACATATAAGAGAACTCTGTGGGGAAATGATAAGCGGTGAGTATTACTGAGAGCAAATGGACTTTAATTACCACACTTAGCTGGAGATGGGTAAATCCTGAACATAAGGTGGCTCCTGAGGGTTGCTGGGTTTGTGTGTCAGTAAGAAGAAAGAAGCTGACCTTTAAGATAAGTTATTCAGAGGTTACTTGTTGTCTGGGATGAATTTCCTACTTCTAAGATTAGTATTTTCAAGTGATTCATCATGGCAACCTGCAGCGTGTGCTGAGAGCAGCTTTGACACACACAGACACCACAAGAGCTGGCTGCAAGTGTCTGCCCTCGCCTGTGGTGGTGTGAACTTCAGCACATCCCATCACCTTGGTCAGGCCAAGGAGGGGGCTTCTGCCTCCAGAGTTCTGCACGTAGAGGTTATGTTTGACCGTTGGGATGAAGTTAAACTCTGCAAGCTTGTTCCAGAAAACTTGTTTTAGTAATTGAAGTATCATTTTCTAGAATCCTTGATATCTTTTAAAGTGGTTTAGGAAAAAGGAAATATCAATGGCTTAAAAACCTGCAGCTTTCTGACCAAATCAAAGAGTGTAGGAGTGCAAGGAGTGCAAGGAGCAAGCTGTAGCCCAAGCACGCTGCTTTGCTTTACTGCCAGGCACTTGCTTTTCAGCTCTCACTCAATTAAGCACAGTTGGTGGCAGACAACAGCCAAGCAAAGAGTGAAGATGGTGGACGTGGGGGTTCTAATTGGTCTGTTTGTTTTAATTGCTTTTTTCAGATCAAATTGCACAGTTAGCTGCTAACCTGAGGAAGCCCTTGTCTCCTGGAATGACGGGTCGGCCTGGCCCCGCTGGTCCCCCAGGTCCACCTGGAGCTGTGGGAAGTGTTGGGCATCCTGGTCCTCGGGGTCCCCCAGGATACAGAGGGCCAACGGGAGAGCTGGGTGATCCTGGTCCCAGAGGTAAGAAGGACTAAAGCAACCTGTTTCTCTTTTATATCCACGTAAATAAAGTGCAAACTTGCACTCATTTCAGCAGTGGAGGAGGCAAGGGCAGCCCTTGGGGTTGTAGAGGGCAGTTTTGCATCTTTAGGGATGCAGTGTAAGCAAAGATCCCAGCAATGTCCTCAGGATTTTAAGCTTCTCCTGTTCTTTCCCCTTCCTGACCTTGGATCCAGCTGCAATTCCCAACCCATTGTTGCAATTGTCTGTTTATGATTCAAGGTGACACTGGCGAGAAGGGAGACAAGGGACCTGTTGGTCAAGGTATTGATGGGCCTGACGGTGATCAAGGACTTCAAGGTAAGGCTGTGCAAGCAGCTTCAGTCATGGCTTAAGTGAAGGCTTAAGAGGGACAGCTCTGCCTCGTGTCAGCAGTGCATTATAACCACTTTGTCCCTGCCACTGTTACAGTGGGGTTGTTCTCCTGGGGTTAGAGGAGGTGGCGAGAGTTGGAACAGCAGAACTTTATTAATTCAGTTCATGCTTCTGGACGTATTTAATTTTACCAGAAACACCCCTTCCCAGCACAGTGGTGTTGAGAGGCAGCGCTGCTATTGCTCTGTACCTGGCTCTAATCCCAGTTCCTGAAGTCATGAATCCTTTCTCAAAAGACTCAAAGATTAATTTATGCAAATTAATGAGTATCTGTTAGCAACTTGCAAGAATAGTCTTTATTTTGCTCACCTATTAAAGCAACTTTTCTAATTGTGATTGCATCTGTACAATGAATAAGCTACAGGCAGCAAAAGCAGGCTCTGCACCCATATGATTTCATAAAAGCAGAATATTTATACCCACTTGTCTTAGATCCTTCCATAAAATAATTGCATTAATCCATGTTTTCTTTTCCAAAGCATGTAAAAAGAGGCTGTTTCACATATTAGATACTGAGAGCATTTGTTCTACTCAGGAAACCTAAGATCAACAGCAGATGCAGCTCACCACTTCCATGGATAAAAAGAATCAGGCACCACCTCTCTACCATAATTGAGGCAGAAAAGCAGGTTTATAGGTGATAGAAGTGTCCCTCAGGGAGACAGAATCCTATTTTAGGAAGCCTCAGTAGCTTGCTGTTAGAGCAATTAGTGTTCTGTGAATCATTTTTGGCATCTGAAGGAGAAAAAGAAGCAACAGCTTGAGTCATCCAAAGCAGAAACTATTTTTGCCAATAAACAACCCATGTATTTCATTGTGAGCACAGTTTTGAAATCAGATGCAGGTAGAAAGGAAACTCCTGATCTGTAATGGCAGGGGGATGTTCTCTGTCATCATTCTCTCCACTCTCCTTCCCTCACTCAGAATCTGAATTACAACTAGACTTAAGGAGGTGCAATGAACTGAAGCAGGTGAGGGCCACAGCTTCCCACTAGGGAGGAAGCTGGTGGCTGGGAAGGAGGGACAGTTGTGAGCCCTCCTGCTGTCACAATAACAAGGACATCCCTTGAGCAAACTATTCAGAGTTGCTGTAAAATAACCCTGGTTAGTAATTACTTGGTACTACTATAACTGAGGCAGTACTGAGATGGAATCCAGTTCTACAGCAGAAGTCAAATCAGACACACTCAATACTAAACAGCCACCACCAACTAGACAGAGGTGAGGCCAGTCAAGGCAAAGGCACTCTAAGAAATCCAACGCACATACTCCAAAGTCAGGCTAAGTTTATTCAACACCTTGTACTCAACAAGTTCCATGTACAGACACTTAAAAGTATTTTAAGAGTTCTAAAAGTAACACATATATTTACACATATATTAAAAAAGAAAAAAAATAGGAGATACGGAGATAATTCATGTAACCTCTTTCCCCTTCTTGTTTAGGACCACCTGGTGTACCTGGAGTCACTAAAAATGGTCGTGATGGTGCTCAGGGTGAACCCGGTCTTCCAGGGGATCCTGGTACTCCTGGTGCTATTGGGGCTCAGGGAACTCCAGGAATATGTGACACGTCGGCTTGCATGGGAGCTGTCGGAGTATCAACTTCCAAAAAATCATAAACAACAGTACAAGAAGTGGAGAAGTGACTGAATATTTAAATAAACAGTGCATTGTAAGAAAACAGACAGAATCCTCCTAGTGCTAAATGGACAGATGTGCCTTCTATTATATTGAGTGGAGACTTTGACACAGTTCTATGAAAAAGAAAGCATCAGATGAAAACTTTTCACTAAAAGATGCTTTATGAGTATTTTTTCCTGTCCCCCAATTATTTTCCAGAATTTTTACTGCTTAACAACCTCACCTTCCCTTTCTCCCTTTGTTCAAGAGACCTGCAAGAGGAAGCAGTGTTCCTTTTTACTGTGTGCTAAAGATCATGACTTCTCTGTATCAATCTTTAAGCCTTGTCACTTGAATCCCTTGGTGCTGCTCCCGCTGACCTTGGTTGTTGCAGGTTTGTGCACTAAGACAGGTGCTATTAAGGTGTTCAGGCACCAAACTGCTCCTTCCATCAGTGGAAATCGGGCATTTAAATATCCTGTATTTCAATATCTGAAGATTCTGGCCCAAGTAAAGCCCATAGCTTATGTCTATGCTGTCAGCTATCAATTTTCAGATTGCACCTCAACTATTTGCCAAGACCAGTAACTAGTAATCCTCCTGCAGTCAAATTCTACCAAAGGTGAAATGTATATATTTTAATTTACAGGGGAGAATTTCTGTATATTTCCATATGATAATAAAAGAAATGAAGTAACAGCATTTTCATGACCTCTACTTGAGCTATTTGCACAGTAATTGTGAATGAAACCCCCAATAAGAAAGGATGCTCACCTCAAGTCCAGCCAAAAAGCCCTGTATGAACTGTTGTAAAAATAAAAGGAGATTTTTTTTAACCTTTGTGATGTTGTAAGTGTCGTTATACACAAACTAACTCAGCTGAGTTCCATTTTCCAGAACTGGTTTTACTAGGATGGTTTGGAAATAAGCTGGTGCAAAATTGTCCATGTCCGTGATTTAAAACAGTATTTCTTTTGGGAGACCTTTTTCGTCCTTTAAAACCTACTAATCTCATCTATTTTAAAAAATGAATAAAACCACTCTCAGCTCCCACACTATTCTGTTTCTGCCCTATATGCTAAAGCCTATGAACAAAGGAGTCATATTTAGCTTTAAATATGAAAATAGTTTGTGCCTTTAAATAATCAACTCTTTAAAATGTGCCACTCTTGGACTAAAGTAACAACACAAGAACCTGTTGGACAGTTGTGTGATAGACATTAAAAATAGCACTGTATTTACAGAATAATGCTAACATACCACTGCATTACTCTTTGGAGCCAAGCATGTTAAAATGTGTATGGCAAATGTACACTTCATCATAGCAGCACAGTTTAGGAACTATGTACTTATTCCATTAAACAATCTAACCTTTAATTTTTTAATGGAAAAAAATGGGCATTCTAATATAATAACTTCAATTTCTTTTTACACTTGAAGAGTGCATTTGCATCTAGTCATTAAAATAACAGGACAGATGAATGTTCTATAGCTATTCCTAACTC
The DNA here is from genome assembly GCF_000696875.1 of Nestor notabilis. NCBI lineage: Eukaryota > Metazoa > Chordata > Aves > Psittaciformes > Psittacidae > Nestor > Nestor notabilis. The sequence goes on from NW_009918685.1 coordinate 37,567, forward strand.
TACTGGCTCATCTCTTAAATAAAACAAACCAATCCCCCCCCCCCCCCAAAGTAGAATGACAAATAGAAAAAGAACATGTTTTTTATAACTAAAAGGGAAAAATACTTAGCTGTCGTAACACTTTCTTGTAGGTCCCAAAGCCCCTTTAAGAGAGCACTGATTTCTATTGCTAGTACTTCACTCTCATTTCCATTTTGAATAAAGAATGTTTTCTTTAAAGCTCTATTTATATATTTTACAAGTTACATTTTGTAATTCACATTCAGCATGAAAATAAAACACAGTGTGGGCCTGTCGTACAACTCAAGGTGGTCAGGTCAGGCTACTTGGTCTCCGTAGCCATACGTATTTTCCTGCGCTGGACACGTTACAAATGAGTCTGACCTTGGGATTTTTAGTCTCCTGCCTGTTTTACCACAGAACACAGTCTCAAATTCCTACAAATCAAAATACAAGAAAAGAAATAACAATTATGTTTAACATAGATATTTACTTGAGATGTGTAGCTTTTGTTTCACTAGTGTCTTGGGGTGAAAAGTGCTGAGGGGCCAACACACTATCTATCACACAGGTGATATCCTACACGGACTCCATCAACTCTCTTAAGTTACTTAGCAGAGTCAGAATTGCAACTACTGGTGTGGTTATATGGGAGCTGCTCATATAGCACATAATCCTCTACTACTGTCACTCACTTTGAGGCAAGAAATAAGAGAAAATTAAGGGGGTTAGAATGACTGAAGAGAACCTCAGTTCTACATTGTTGTCCAGATAATACCATGCTCAGGAATTAATATCTGACTTGAAAACCCTGCCTGAGGACAGCCTATGATTTCACACTGCTGAACTGAACCAGCTCACAGAGCTGAATAATAAAGGCAGGTTGAAGGGTACAGCAGTCCTTCACAAACAGCATCACACAGAAGCATTCCACGTTGTGACAGCTTTAAACCATTTCATGTTTTTATCGAGAACAAGAATGAAGTTAGAGTTCAAACCTGTTTCAGAGAATCCCCGTGCCTTTCCTGAATGTACTTCAGAAATGCAGTTGTCCACTGTAAAGTTGTTGCCTTGTCAGTATCAACAGTACAGAATGGAACCAGAAGATTCAGCTCATCACAGCAAACCCGGATCCTGCGCCTGCAGGCACATGCAAAAGGTTAGCAACGATGGGAGAGAGGAAGGGAAAAATAAAAGGAGACTACTCACATGCGCTACAAGCTGTGGGCTTTGGGGACTTCGTTTTGTTTGCCACAAGCTTTGTGTATCAGTCATGTTTACACAAGTTACTTCCTTTATAGAATTGCTTAAGTGTTTGGAAATCTCTCTTTTTTGTTTGTTTATAGAGTAAAACCCAACAAACCAACAAAGACGATCACAACGAAACATACATCATGATTTCCTGTAACAAACACCCAGCCCTCATCACCTGCATTGCTTGGCCTTGTAGGTAAACCAAAACACGTCCAATAATTGACATTTGACTCTGAAGAACGACAGGAATATTGCAGGATCAGGATTTTAGGCTTCAAAACCTTTGTTCTGCCACTCCTCAGAGAAATTACCTCCTGTCTCTCTCCATACGGTTATGCCTTTCTCTTCGCTGAGCGATTCCATCGGGAATACCACTTTGCATCTGCAGACTTGAACTGGACTGTGGTGCCTGCCAGGGGCCCTGGGCAGCTGTGGCACTCTGGCTGCCATCTCGGGTGTTCTGAATTTCACTCAGAGGCTTGCGATCTACATTAGGATCCAGAGGGCTTATTTTGCTGCAGCTTCTTCTGTTTATGGCTTGCTTGCACAAGCTGTCTTCTTGGAAAAAACAAAGAGGAAAAGAAGAACCTATTTATGACCCTCCCATTGATCATGGGAATCTTTTTTTTGTTGCTTTATTTACGTGGCATAACCTTGGAAGTTTTATTGCCAACCTAGGTAGACTCATAGCATCCTTCAGAAGCCCTAAAGCATCACTTGCTGTTTGAAAATCCACCCAGCTGCTGTTTTCTGAGCAAACCCACTGAGCTCATGCCTGCCTTTGATCAGCACTTGAGGCAGCCCTTTACAGGTTCCTCAGTTTGATACTGGGGGTAGAGCAGTGTAGAAAGAAACCGGTTGCTTACTCTAAGCCCAGATTTTCAAAGGCACTTTGCAGCCTCAGGGTTTCTTATTTTGAGCTAGAAGTGCTAAACCATTTTGAAAGTACAGCTAACCTCAGAGGTGTCGAACCTTTCTGGACAAACCTAGTCCCATATTGCCCGTAGCACATCTTGGACATAAAACCCACACCTCAGATGATTCATTAAAATCACATTCATCCTAGAAAACACACAAACTCGGAAAAATTGTAGATCTAAAGCCAAAAGAAAGTGAAGCGAGAAGACGATAAGTAAGTGGTTTACCTCCAACTTTAATCCAAACTTCCTCAGGCAAGGCTTTATTCATAGCACCTGCTGCCTGTTTCGTGGAGTCGATTTCCTGATAGCAGAAAGAGAACGTCTTGGATATCCCAAGATCTTGATGTTTGGCAGCTTCCAAAATAGCACAGGACGTTCCAGAGGTCTGTGAAAACCAATAAGGAAAGACTTAAGAGGACTAAATACATAAGAAGAGAGACTGTTTTGATACCCTCATGTTAACTTCTTAAGTTTTAGCCCTGTGATTCAATGTGTCAGAATAAATCCCCATTACTTCTGCCCACAACCACAGGATTTTGAGAGACTCATGATTTTTTGGGGAATACCTCGTACACTTCTGAGTGCCACACTATCACTCTTGATTTGGGGGGTGGGGAATCCATCTTATTCATGAGAATTGATCAGAAAGAAAGGAACTGTGGAAAATGGGACCAAGTGTCTCCTTGTCTTGCATAGATGAAGCTGATGGTGCACTGATAAACTCAAGAATAAAATCTTTCTAGTATTAAATCTAACAGGCTACTGATCATTATTTGGATGCAGGTTGTTACAAATGCCACACCATCGATTTGAGCAAGGATTTTTGATGGTCTTAAAGATTGATATAAGAGTAAAGAAGTCACATTTCAGCTCGTTCTGACCATCCCTATTCAAGTCACGCTTCAACACAAACCTTTACCATTACATTACACCTAACAGGTTAACACGATTAGCTTTTGAAATCAGCAGAGCACAGCTAGAGGTGGCTGTTACCTACCTGTGCTTGTGAAGGGTTGGCACCTCCAGCAGTAGAACATGCATTCATAGTCAGTACCGGGTATGGGAACTGTGAGGAAGGACAGGCAGGAGATGTCTTACTTCTCCCTAGTGCAGCACACTTGTTTTCTTGCTGATGGAGAGGAACACCGATCAGTTCGGACGGCTGCCGAATCAATGTTACTAAACTTAAGAAGAAACACACACACACACAAAAAGAAACAACACAAAAAACATACCAGACTGACTACCTGAAGATGAGCACAGGAAGATATACAGCTACACGTACTCCTAGTAACTACCAGCAAGAAACTACTTCCATTTACTGGAAAGAGAAATCATTCTTATTGCCATACTGCCTACTTCAGGGACAAAATAGCAGCTGAGAAGGTATTTCATTCCTTGCAGTAACACAGGCTTTATGCCTCAATAAAACATTTCATCAGCACACTAATACAGTTAGAGGGCCAGGGGTGAAGCAGTATCTTTGCTCAAAGTTTTCCCCGTAGCCAGGCCTCCATGTTATAACACTAATCAATAGCTCTTAATATTTTATAATGATTACAAAAATCTCCTTTGTTTTTAGCAAGCTGCATGTTAAATGTTCTTCTCTCACCTCTATTTACATTGCATGCTGTTATCAAGAATAAAGTTGTAAAGTAATTCAGCTTGGAACTATATGCTGCACCATTTATGCAACGTACAGAGGGGCCTAATCCGAGTCAGTGGAGCTGCAGCCACCTTTTACAAAGCCCAACCCATCATCCTCATGTATTAAAAAGAAATACTGTTCTTTTAGGTTTCATTTAGAAAATCAGTTCTGAACTCTACGGTGATACACAGTCTAACAACATAAACTAAAAGTAATTGCAACACACTTGTTAAGGGTTACTCCAGATTCTTGGGGTTCTTGACATCTGGGGTTTTCTGTCTGGATGCTGTTGAATCTGTCTTCCAACCGAACTCTGACTGCAGATTTAGACCTAGGCTCTGGTGCCAAATTTTCAACAAGTATGTTTCCTTTATTGCTCCCAACAAGATTTTCACCATGTTTAACTTTTACTAAACTCTGTCCCGGGACTTCTACAGAGCTACTGTTTGGCATTTTATCTGCTCGGCTCGAAGGGAGGTTAGACTCACTAAGTAACATCATTCTGAGCTCCTGAAGGTCAGCATAGCCCAGCCGTGGGTTAGCACTCGGCAAACTGCTGTCAGAAGGCAGCCCTGCCTGGCAGCTAACCGGGTACACCGGCGGGTTCCCAGGGCGGTTTGGGAAACACCCGTCCTGCGTGGTGTGCGGGGAGGTCTGCTGCAGGGGGGGGGCTGCACAGTCACCGGGCAGGGAGAAAGCACTGAGCCTGGCTTGCGCTTCACCTTCGCCAGCTTGTGCCTCGGCGTGTGAGTAAAGCATGTGCTGCAGCTGGGTGTACTCAATTTCCATCAGCTCCACCAGGCTGACGTCTGGGGCGGTGAAGCTAAGATTTTGCTCACCAAAGGAAACGGCACTTGAGCCTCCAGGTCCGACAGCAACCGGAGCGGGATCAGGAACAACACTAGGTGTGCTCTGAGGGACGGAGGTCTGAGGCTCCTCCGGGGCTGATCCTGACATGACTACAGTGAACCTAATCAGTTACCAACGTCTCTTTCAACGGTAAACCACAAACCCTGAAAGAATTAGCAGTGCTGTCCATTTAAAAAGGAAAACAAAAGGGACGTAAGAAAACCCCCACGCACTTAAAACACCGAGCTCCCAGCGCT
>NW_009918686.1:0-53998 GCF_000696875.1 Nestor notabilis
CTGCTGTAGCTGAACCCAGGACATTCTTGAAAGAATGTTTCCCCTCCCCCCCCACCGCCAAAGGTATATTGAGATTGTAAACATCTCGCTGAGCTAGCTTGCCATAGGCAGAGTAGAATTTCTTCCTCTCCATATTTCATTAGCTAGAAATAAACTATAATAAAACTGAAAGAGCAGTGGAAAGTGCTTGTGAGAACCAAGCTGTTTCACCAAAAACTTTCTCCTCTTTTTCCCTTCCTTTCTCCTACTTGACACTACTTAATAGACCACATGACCCTGCTGACAACAAAACTGTGAAACTGCATTTTCTAATATCCACGGCATCATAGGGAGCATCCATTTCTAGGAACCCCTGAGTGCTGAGTTAATATTGCAGGCTTATTTGGTCCTCCATAATTAGTTATAATGACAAAAAGGACTACCAGAACATAAAGTCTTTTCAGCAGGCACTGTCATTGCTGCATGGTGTTTTATATTGTCTAGACTGTGGCTCCCCAGCTCTGATGGAACCTCAATTAATGTGCAACATAAAAAAGGGTGAATCATTTTGATTACTTTGAGCATGGAGACAAGAAATGATGCCAACAATATATTTTAACATAATACTCTAGACTTTTTAAAACTTGTGTTGCAATTAGGTTGGATTTTTTTTTTTTTTTTTTGCCCTTGATGTTAAAAGCAAACTAGTGCATTACAAAACTTAGCAAATTAAACAGGAAAAAGACAGGCATGCATCATTTTTAAGGTGCTTGTAGCTCAGGCAACTGTATGTGTGTCAGTGTGTATGTATTTGTGCGTGTTCATGCGTGAATAATTTAGTAAGCTAAATAGTAAAAGGATGTAAAGTTGATATTAGACATTGTTACAAAGACTTACCGCTTTCTAAGTGCTATTAGTGCTTAGAGCCATATCTACACAGCATAATAATTGACAAGTGGCAGAATTTAAGACCTTTAATTTAAATGGTGTTAATCTTGCCCATTTCTTATGTAATTTATTAGTTAAAAATTGTGTAAAACTTTTGTCACAGTCAACACGTGTTTCTATGTTATCACCTTGGGCCCATCTGGAGTCATTCATTTGCAAAGTTTAAGAAGAGTCAGTTGTTTAATGACATCAGACGATGATTGATCGTTACAGCAGCTTAAATATCTGCAGTGGGTGATCAGGAGGATCTTTACATTGGCAGGCAGCTGTATTTCTTTTTGTTAACATCATGGATATTTCATTTCTCGTGCTGAAGGTTAGCTTGACTGCTAGAAAGGAGCTTTTGGAGAAAAAAACCACCAGGCGAAGAAAGAATGACTAAAAGCAATGCTCTGTTACAATTACATGAGGGGAGAATGTGAAGGCATTCATGAGGGGCTGCTTGTTTCATTGTAGCTCTACATACCACTGGTGATGTTGCACAGCCACAGCTTTGCATGGCACATCTCCCACTCAACTTTGGGATAAGAAGTGGGCAATAAGCAAAGAGCTGCCTAGAGGGGAGCTGCCTCCTTCTCTGACCACGGAAGAGAAACAGGAGCTGTAACAGAGACTTATTTCTGCTGATTTTTTTTTTTTCTTCTTTTTTATGGAAAGGATAACTTTAATTTGTTGCTATTCAACAATTGTAGGTGTTAAAGACATTTGCTATCAATCACAAGTAAACATCGTCTCTCGTGTCATGTTCATGGAGAACATGAGTTGAGAGGCAGATAAAGGACATTTGAACCAATGTGTCCTACCTGGGAGAGGCCACTTAATCCTGGGATTTAAGCTGAGTGGGGATGCTGGCTGTCTGCTAATAGAATGGCATTTTGCACCTTTTATATTAACACTAATAATAAAGTTTGTAATTTATATGTTTCTTAACCTTTGTAATCTCCTTGATGACAATTTTGTTGAGGAGTATGACCAGTGAGGGACCCGTTTCGTCTATGACAGCATAAAAAATTCATTACATGATGTCTTCTCTGTAATTTCACTTCTTATAGTTAGAATTGGATGAGCTTCTAACTTTACATTCTAGACATTAATTTGGTAATAAACTGTGACTATATTTCAGTTTTTAACATACTTGAACAGGGGAATTTCTTTCCTGAAGAAAGTCTGGGTAGAATGTCTTATGTGAAGAAGAATTGAATGGTGCTACCCATATACTTGTGGGTATGATGGATCGGAGAAAAAGGGATATGCCTAAACTGCTGAATTATTATTCTGTACATCTTCTGGGATTGTTTCTTGATTTGGATCTTTAGAAGTTCATTGTGGTACTGTATAATGAAGTGATCAAAATAGAAACACTGATCAAAAAAAGAGGATAAATTAATTAGATGTTAATTCTGAGAACTATATTAGCAGCCTGAGACCTTGCTGTGGGTTAATCACACAGGTTCCTGCAGGCTGGGTGAAAAAAGTCAAAATGTATTTTCCTCCTAACATAAAGAAAAAATGATATCCTATAGCATAAATGACATCTATTGGCAAGCAGTCAATACAGGGTACAGGAACATAACAGTCCTTTATTATATTTTTTATGAAACCTGCACATTTAATTCCATATGGATTCCATAGGCCAGTTGTACCCAGTCCACAGTCATGGCTCAATCAAGTTTTCTTTCAAATACTATTTGCCAACAGCTAGCACTGAGTTATCAGTTTCTAATATAGACTATTGACCAGGAAGTACACTTGCTTACAGGAAAGACTTTGACATTGTGAAGATGCAGTTCAATGTTCTGATTAAAGAGGCTCTGAGGCTTTTAATTTCTCATGCCAAATTTCAGCTGAGAGATTGAGATGTACCAGCAGAACCCACCATTACATGTTCACTGACTTTGTCTCTTCCTCTTTTTTCTTCCTCCCAAATTAGTGCTGAAAAATAATAAGAAATAAGCCTTATACTCTCTGTACATATTTAATGGACTCTTATTATAATCCCGTATCTCTGTTGAGTGATTACATTCATGCGGCTTCACTGCAAGTTGTAAGTTAATACTTTCTTCTTTAGAAAATTCTCGCAAACATTAGGGAGGAGAGAATCTTCTCTCTTTCTAAAGCTCTGCAAATACATAGCCATTTGTGGTTGTGGTAAGAATGATCTAAAACAGTGCTCTCCCCTGCAAATTCCTCATTTTTATTACAGAAGCAAGTGTCAGACTTGAGCAGTGACACAATGCTTTGACGGCTTTGAATGTTATTTATCAGTCTAAGTTTTCAGTGGTTCACATTTGGCTAGCACTTCTGTTCGTAGCCAGTGAAACCTGCTCTGCACTAAGATCACAGGCGTAGTGAATCATTATTCTGATTCACTGAGAGTAAGGAGTTGTAAAGATACTCTTATGACAGCCTGGCAAGCACAAAAAAAAATGGCTCAATCCTGAACCACACATGGGGTTGTGATTATAACCGAATCACAGATGGTGAAGATTCAATCCACACCTAGAACACGGCTTAAGATTTATATAACTGTGGTCTGTAGCAGGTAATTTGCTTCTCATTTGGCAGTGGGGCCCATGATGGACATAGTCAGGCAGAGGGATGGGTTATGTGTCAGGCACTTGAAGTTTAGCTACTGTTTTGTTCCTTTAAGCCTTTGCACCACAGACCTTCCCCTCTTCAACAGTTAAGACCAGACCCTGAGATCTGTAGACTCGAAGAGCAGAAAAAGGCACTGGTATGCCCTAACATAAGAAACTTTTTCTAGGCACCTAAGTCTTCCTTTGCACTTTCATAGAGAAAATTTCCTTTGTACTTTTCCTGAGAAAACACTAAATTAGAGAAATGCAAACTATTGTAAATATAATTTTGGGACAATGACAATGCTTCTACCAAATATTCAAAATTGATATTATAGAATCATAGAATAGTTAGGGTTGGAGAGGACCTTAATATCATGCTGAATTTCTTATGTCAAATCCTTTCCTGTTTCTTACACAAAATATAAGCTAAACATTACAAAAAGCCTGTGGCAAAGTTTGCAGAGTGGTTGCTTCTCCACAAGTGTTTGTCATACTTGATATGATACTCTATGTTGTTACATGTATGTCTGTAAGGACAGTGTAAAAAGACATGTTGTTAAGATAACATGAGAGATGGGACTATATAAATAGATATGACCCCAATTACAATGAGAAAGCTAGGTTTCTCAAATACTTTCTAGTACCTACTTGGTCAGCAGAATTCCCTCAGAACCTTTTTTAAAAGCCCAGATAACACAAGTATAAATTCTCAGTCATATGAAAAATGAATTAGGAACAAATGTTTCCAGAAATACTTGTAGTTCTAATTGAAAAGATATATTTCATAAAGGTGGAAACTCAAGCTGGTCAAACCTACAAATGTATCATTTTAATTACTGTTCACATTTTTAGATGCTCAAATTTCTTTTATTAAAATTCAGTGATCAATAATACAGTGCATCTGGATTTTTATTTTACACAGAAAAGCTGCATGTAATGCAAAGAATATTCATTTAGTGGTTGCTTTATTAACCTTTATAGGTTTTTAATGAACTGATAATTATTTTATCCTTATACATGAAAAGTGCAAGTAGTTTTAAATACGGACAATTCAAGACAGAAAATCTGAACTGTTGAACAGTACAATTCTGTCTTGTTTTGTAAACTCATTAAAAAAATGCAGGAAAGAAGTTACTCCTTTCTCTCTCTTGAATACCCATGCAAACTGGTCCTGTAAAAGGTAAGTGTGCCTCAGATCACACTGCCAGTGACGACAGTGCCTGCTGTTTCTCCCTTTCCCTTGAGGGTTTTCAGAGGAGGAAGGAGCCCAGGGAGAGACTTTTGCATCTTCATGAGCTGAGCCAAGACAGTGGTGGAAAAGGAAGCTCTGACAAAGGAACTGCTCACTTGGTGGCAGATTGTTTTCTTATTGGAACATACTAACTCTAAGCTGTGCTCCACCAGAAGTCATGTTTTCCTGAGCTGTGTGAGATCCGATCCAGGGAAGTATAGTTTAAGCAAAAATCATAGTTTCAGGAGAAAAGGAATTTTGCATTAGGAATATGGAAGCCAGTACATTGTCTAGAAAACAGGCCTCTGGGATGTCAACCTATCGTCGCTGAAGTGTGAAGTTCTAATTGTATTGCTTTTCATAATGTATCTGCTACATAAATATTATTCAATACCTGCAAATTTGCACTAGTGGGAAATGGAGAGGTTATAATGCAGGGAAGATTTATGCCTGCTAGATGCTGGGCTGTCATGATTAAAAATTTTCCACCCATTATGTGAATCCTATTGATCATTGCAGGAAGCAGAAAATTGTGCTGTTCATTGATTTTGTGTGGCTACAGAATGCATTAGGCCTGATGCATTTGATGGGTAGGCAAATTTTCAAAGGAAGCTCAGTTAAGCTAATCTTAGTTCAGAGGAATATGCACAATGGAATAAGAAACCTTGTAATTGCACGAGCAAATAGAAGAGTCAGAGGACTATATTATGAGCTATATGAGCATAAGAATTAGACATGAGCCTCCCCAAGAGACAACAGTAAAACGCATCAAGGCTTTGATGTTGTTTTTCATGAACGTAGCAATTACTGGATGAATTGGGTTTTAGCTTCTCACCCATCAGCCAAGATAGTGAACAAAAAGCAATTAGTTCTTCTGCCTCCTTAGCAAAGGGGGGTTATCAGGTTTTCATCGACTCCATAAAATAACACAGTGAAGAAATGAGCTTGAATCCAAAAGTAGAGCAGAAAGGATACAAGGGAAAAGTGGAGAGAAAAGGAAAGAAAATTTGCAGGCAGAGGGGAATTTTACCTTTGAAATTTGGTTTCTACTGATTTGGCCCTTATTACCTCTGTCTTTTTTATTAGTTTATGATAATACTTGGAGTCGTCTCTGTATCACAAGCTGCATTTCCTATGAACAAAGGCTTTGAGCAAATTTAATCCCCAAAATAAATTCTATCAGTATCTAATGCAGGGATTAATTTCAACCTTGGAAATAAAGGGAAGAAAAGATTATCTTGCATCCCAGTCGGATTCTGTCTTACCCAGCATGTTACTACAATGTAAAGAGTTGCATTGCTGTGACAAAGGAAATATTAGAATATCATATAACTTTTGGCAGTGTATTAGCACCTCCTGAAAGTCCGTGGCATGCAGACCCCTAAGTCACTTCTAATAGTGGAACTGAAGACACTTGGGTCAGCAAAATTTTTAAAGGATACATAGCTCTAAAAATCTGGACTAAGCATTTTTATTTTTATGTTCTTACTTGCTAGTTCTGGCAGTTTTGTCAAGAAAAAGGCACAGTCAATAACTGCTTATAGAGATTTTGAGTGTATTAATGCTTCCATTATGCTAAAATATGCCCCCCCCAAAAAAAAAGTACAAGAAGCAATATTAATAAGTATTTTTAAATTGTAATGAATAGCTGTGCATGTTTGCTCAAATAATAAGTTGGTTTAGGTGAAAAAATCCATGTGGGTGTTCTCACATTCTCACTGGTTTATGTCTTACAGCATAGGATTTTCAAAACGTTTGTCTGCAGCAATGACAAACTTAAAGGCACAGCTCCTTTAGCTTTTGAGTATCATTAGGTGAACAATTTGTCATATTTGACCTTCCTCTTATATAAACAATAGCAAATGACGTTCAAGAGTATTTACTTGTGGTTAGTAGCCTCAAAGGGAAAAGAAGATTTGGTCTCCCTATAATTCTAAGTACAATTCTGTGAGTACTTTGAATAAAATGACACTGAACATATTTCTATGATCATCATGAAAACATAGGTTTAAGGATGTATCTTTTACATAGATAATATATGATCAAGTCTGCTTAAGACTTCCTGTTAGATGGTTTTGTCCTACTGAGTTTGAACTAACAGGACTTCTCTTTGTGTATACAGCTAAGGCCATGCAAATAGTATGATAATGTCTGTAACAAAATTTGGAATTGAAAGGGTTATTATGGAATGCTTTCACCCATTTTGATCTCTGTTAAATGCACAGATCATCACAACTATTTCATTTTACCAGCAGATTAACAAAAGTTCAGCTAAACAGAAACTTTATCTGTGATTAAGTCCTGCAAATATTTGAAGGGCAACTCCTGAGTAAGTCCTGCAAAGATTTATCTCATGTATATGAAACTTTGGAAAACTGGAATGCTAATCTGTAATGATGAAGCAAACTCTTGTTCGGTAGTTTAGTTATTTTACCACTTTCTAAATCTAGCAGTATGTAGGGCATTAAAGCAACAGCAACAAAAACAATGTTGTAACATAAAACGTCAGGATTTGAAAGAGTGGAAAGTCACAGAGGAACAATGATCATAGCTCTGCACTGAGGTCTTTAGCCATACAACCCAGAGGATAGATTTGGTCTTGTCTGGAAACCAGCCTCGCTCAATTTAAAAGACCAGGTTCAGGAATTACTCAGACACAGTGTGTCTGGCTAGACTGGAGCAACTGAAACCTTTGCCCACACAGTTGCTTACCAGACAGTGTATTAATCTTTTGACAGACCTTTCATCAATATTATTTAACAGTTGTTTACTCCTTAAAGCATCCAGTTACCAATTAAATGCTATTAAAAGGCTTGTATCACTTTCCATTTATCTAATTCCGCTGTTTCCACAGGAAGATGTCACAGACCACACACCTTAACTTTTTCCAGCAGGCAAATCTGAACTGTAATTCTGCACTGTGCATAAAACCGGATGGATATAAGTAATGTGGGATGACAGACAAACACATCCAGAAACCCAGGGGTAAAACCCAGATAAACCACCTGCTAGCCTGAGGTTCTCTGCTACAGACCTGAGGGTTCCCACTCTCATAGTGTTCAATGTTTCACAGTGGCAGCCTCTGAGATTTTAGGCCTGTAGCAGCCACTCTCCTGCCCATATTCCCTGCCTCCGCTGTAGTTGTCAAAGCTCATTGCAAGGCAATTATGGTGATAAGTACCAAGGCAGACGAGAGAAAATTAGATAAAATGTAAATGAAGGGAGATGATGCTGAAGCTGTAGGGCATGATCTCAGTGACTTCCTGCCGGGCTGTTAAGAGGCACAGAGAAGAGCTCTACAGCTTTGCTGTTTCATAATTTTTGTCATAAGGTTTATTTTGCTGAATCCTAAAAGCTTAATTCTCAGGAATAAGAAGTTCACAGGTCATTTGGCTCCTACTTTGAAGGGCATGTAGGAAATTGAAAGGGTGGGGAGAAGGGAGCAGCTCTGAAACTAGAAATGAACATTTCCGTTTTGCGCAGCTAAATACAAAGAGCTTTTGTTCGTGTGAATGCTGTGAATGGGAGCTGGCAAACATCATAGACAGTCCAGTGATGGGCTAGACCATGGTGGATATTAGCAGAAAGAAATGAAAAAATGTAACAGTTGTCTTTTAAGTCATCCTGCTGGAATATGTTACTGTTTATCTAAACCTGAAAGCTTTTTCCTCTACACAATCAGGCTCATCTGCAAAATACGTGCTGCGTACCCTTCAGGAAAACTAATAACTCTTCTGACATGACTTTATAAAGGGGCAATGTTTTGGGTGGAAAGCTAAAGAAAGGTCAATACTGTTTTCAAGGGAACAGAAAACATTTTTACAGAAAAACGATGAACAGAAAACAGATCCACATCCAAAATTCCTTGGATCCAAGGAGACTTTTTCTTCCAGTTTCAGTAATTATGGATCAGGCTCGAAACACCTGCAGAGAGCAGGTAGTGCTGCATCATGTAAAACTGAAATGGTTGTACAAGATCATGAAAAATTCCCATGGAAGAAGAGAAATACTTATAATGAACTATGTAGAATCCATTTTAAGTGTCCAAGGTCGTGCTCATTACTATACTTCACAAAATATGTATAGTGTTACACTGTCTAGTCACCAGTGATGGAATGTCTCACGTGAGTCTTTCAGCAGGGAGGGATTCTTATCATACATAGTGATACAATATCATTAGAATGGGAAAAGGAAGTTAACACAGTTTAAACTGAAATGGACCTTTCAGTTGTCCTTTCAGAACTTGTTCTCTGTGGATTGAGGTTCTCCACCTCTTCTGGATGGTGTGCCATGAGAAAATCCACGTGTTTCTGCAGCCACATGTTCACTCCTCCTGGGTGACAATCCTGGTATTTGGCAGCTGTTTTTCAATATAGCTTTTTCCTTTTCTTTCCTAAAACCTCGTCTGTTTTGTTTTGATTTTGTGGGGTGTTTTTTCCCTCTGTTACCTGGAGATTTGCTTGCTGTATCTAACACATCTATTCAGAGCATGCACCAAAATACAGCCACCTGTACTCTTTAGATAGAGGAATGAAAAGCTTTTTGGCAGAGTCCCTGAAACATAGGTAGAATGAATTGTTGAGAAGTCCCAAATGACCCAACTGTTAAAATAGCTCATATCCATTTTTCTATGACTTTGCTGTCATTTCACATACATAATCTGCTGCGCATTCTGTAGTTCTAGAAATTACTTTTGTTCACCAAACACTCCTATAACATTTCAAAATCTTTCACTTGTATGCCTTGACTTTTTCCCTAATGTCAGGATCCATCACACAATATTTTAAGCAAAGCATGGCTCTTTCAAAGGCAGCTACATCCTGATAAGCACTGAAGAGAGTACCATCATGTTCTTCATGGCAGGTTATGCATGGATTTTATGTATTATTTGTATCCCAAATTACTTTGGTCATTCCACAAAACATTCTATTAAATGTTTGCTATTTAATGATAAAAACAAAAGGTAAATTTTCACATCTGAAACTGGTTTCCCATTTGATGGAAATTTAGGTTGTTTTTCAATTTCCATTAGATCTCCTTTATTACTATAAACCATGGTTTCTTTTATTTCAGATTGCTAAATGCAGTGGAACAAAACTGATTTCAGAGAATTAAGTTCTATTTAAATTCATTTTAATTTTATTACCACAGTGCCCATAGGGCTTGCCTTTGTGTATATGTGTTTGGTAAGAGAAAACTATTTTTTAAAAATACAGTATTATAAGAAATAAATAATAATATAAACCAGTAAAAGGTGCATAAATGGGGAAGTGAGAAAGACAAATATCAGCTGCTAGAGATAATAAAATCAGGTGCTAGCTATTTACCACCAAATTAGGTAAGTTAGCAACCGATGATAGTCGAGCATGACTTCCATGCTGTACCACCTATAACATGTCCATCTGGCTTACTGTAAATCTGCTTGGTGAATGTGCCTCCTGTGCTCTAGGGAGTGTGTTATGCTCAATGCTCTGCTGCTTCCTCATCTAAATGCTTGCTTCACCGAGCAGCCTCCCTGAGCAAATGGGTTTGGGCTGTCCTGGTAAGTGCATCCCCAGCTGTACCAGCAACAGCCTTGGCAGGGGCTGCCTCTTCAAGCTCTGGGCTACAGATTTCTGGACTGACTCTCAAAAGGAAATGTGAGCATATCCACATACTTAATTGTCTGACCTTGCTCTGTATTGAAGATTTTAAGCATTGTATTTAACCTTAATTTCTTTAAAGCATTTGAAAAAGAGCTAAGGTTTAATACCTGCTTTTGTCCTTTTCTGAACTGCACCCACCATGAATTGCTTAACTAACTCATTAGGGCCCTAAGCCATGCAGATGTTTAAGACAACCATGATTTTAAGACATTGAAAGGACTAGGGACTATCCCTGCCTAAAACTACAGAGTGAATACCTCAGGCAACACAATTTAAATTTGGGGTTAAAATTAAGTGTGTTTGAACAATTTGACAGACTAAATCTTTTATTTTAAAAATACATATAGTTCTCAGTTTCCCTGAAAAAAGAATCAGTGCTACAGTTCCTATTTGATTTCTGTTAGAAATTATTTTGAGCCTCCTAGCCTAATCTTCCCTAATTTACTTTAGGACTTCAGGTTACCTCTGTTCACCTTGTTATCTAGATTCCTTCCATTTAGCCAAAAGCAATGTTAAAGTCCCCAGCAAATGTCATGGAGCTCTATTGCTTCCTTTATCTTTTGCTGTCAAAACTTTTTTCAGAATTCTTTTTGTTGTGCATTTACTGGGTTACTTTTTTATTAGTAAATGATAAGTGTGTCCGTAACAGCGAGAAGCATCATTCTCACAATGGAAAGTTATTCTTTGAAATAAGATTTTGTAATATTTTCTAAGAAAGGAACATAGTAAGCAAGAGGACAGGGAAGTAGACCTGCTAGATGAATGCAACATAAAACTAATAAAAACCAGAAACACAAATAACAAATGGTACATGGTAAAACTAAGCTTACTTTACCATGAAGGGACAGTAATGAAGTGGGAGTATGCCTTACTTGCATTATGAATTTTCTTAGCAATTGTTTTTTGGGAATCGTTTTGTCAGTTGTTTCTGTGCCCTCTACAGTGTGACAATTTTGCCAGTCAATTACATTTACATTCCAAATGTTGTAGAATAAATCTGCTCTTCCACGCAAATAAACTCCAATGGATTAGAATAATGCAGAAAGAGTAAAAGATGTTGACTGGAGAACAAGAAGCCCATTATGTTTCCCAGCACAGAAAAAGTGAGATTCCGTCATGTTCCCCTGTTCCACTTTTTCTCTCATAGAGGAAAAAAAAACAGTCTCTTTTTTTGTGGTTGTTAACATTTTCCTAACTATCCCTATCAAAAGGCATGAATAAGATATTTAATTTCAACAATCTTGATATTAATTTGACTCCCTTTTCCAAGATTTTCTTAGCATATAAACCAATATATTCCTGCGAAAAAGTATGTTTTATCCAACCACAGAAAAAGCTCTTCATCATAAAACTTTAACTTCTTCCTGCTCTGTACAGCCTCAAGCTGCTTTCCCTGGGGTCTGTGTGCCAGCCTTACCTGTTCCTCCTGTGGAACACAATAACAGGGAAAAAAGATTCAATAATGCCCTGTAATTCTGTTATACATCATCGGTATGGAGGATAAAGGCAGACCTTTTACATGAACAAAGAGTAGCCAGGAAGTTTGGGCCAGTAGCATTCCCCGGCTCTCTTTGCAATACCTATGCCAAAATTGCTTACTCAAGCTTGAGGCATTTGACATTTATAAGGGGAAGAAAGAATTTAGCCTTTTCTTCACGAACATCTTCACAAAAAGTTGAGAAATCAGTCCAGATGGGAGAGTAATTGTTATGCATGATATTAACCATCATTTTTAAAGTAATAAAATAACTTTGCAAACCATTTTTGCAGAAGCATGTTGGTTATTTTGCAGTAAATCTCATTGTCAGCAAAATAAGCTCTGTGTTCTGAGAAAACTTTTCTTACTATAAACTAAGTATATCAAAGATGTAATCTAATAGACACAGAGAGAAATCAATCGGTAGTGTTTCCTTAGGAATTTTGTGGGTCATTTCTTTAGCATCCTTCCACCATGTTCCAATTTCTATAAAGTTTTACCAGATTTGGATAATATTAGGGCCTTACACATTCCCTCCAGCAGTCATGGAGACATACACTGCTATTAAACATGTATAAATTTTGTACTGCTTAATAAGACCTATGCAGATGTTGACTGAATGGTCATATTTTGTATTCCTACTTCAGTTTGTTGCAAAGAAATCTGTTTCAATTATTCACAAAGAAACTTCTTGGGTTTTTTGTTCTTTGGAAGCCAAAATTCACCAAGATACACATGTATATGTTTGAGTTGGATATCTGGCCGAGCACATCTGAAGAGTTATCCCCCTTTTTCTCAGGGAATTTCAAAATAATATTCTGTGTATCCCACAACATTCTAAAAATACAGTATTTGAAATTACTGGCATTGACAGATAAAATGGCAAATTGGAAGGGCCATAGGGAGGATCTTACAGTACTACAATAATTTCACCTTTTAAATATAAGAAAATAATTCCCTGCTGCTCCTGCAGGTTTCAGCTTGCTTCATGTATTTAAGGGAGTAAAGTATAGGGTATTCTGGATTTGTTGTGAATGTAGTTTATGGTGAAGAATAAGATTCAAACTTTAGTCTTTCATTATGAAGCCCTAATTACTCCCTTTGGTGATAAATCCATGGCACAGTACCTTGCATGCCTACATCTAGATAAATCATGTAATTTGACAGACTGATTCAACATTTCAGGTTACAATTAAAGCCACATAAAAACTACATGCTCTAAGAAGCAAGTCTGGTCTTATCAGCTTTCAAGCACTTGCAAGAAGGATTCTTTTCTCTCAGTTTTTTTTCTTGCTCTTTTTTTCATTTTCTGTGAAGAAATAAACTGTTAAATTCAGTTTCAAGACACTTTAATGGGTTACCAGAGTTACATTTACCTCTCCATGTATGAAGGGTTTCAAGAGAATTTAAAAAGGAACACAGCACTATTCAACTTTTCCATTCCCTGGAAAATATAGAGCCAAGTTTTGTGGCTTTGCATTTGTGTAGCTGCCTGTGCTCCTATGAGTGATTACAAGTATTTACAGCCTATCTACCTGATTTTAACACTGTATTTTATAAAATTCCCTGCAAACAGCCTTGCAAATTAAATCAGAAGTTTCAGGGTGCCTTTTAGGAAAGGTATAAACTCTATTGTACAGTGATTATCACATTGACTATATAATACAATTTTTGTAATAATTAATCTGTTCAGATTAGTTTTACCCTCTGCTTGATTGTAATGAAGCTTTATGGGTAGCTGTAATTAACCTCTATTGATGTTAATTATGCACAAAGTGGGATCCTGGAACTGCTGACCATGCAATTCATTAAACAACTCAGGAGGTGATATGGATTGCACAGTGTTTATATGCACTTCTTTCAACCTGTTGTGCAATGTGAAGCCAAAGTGGGCAGAGTTGTGCCTTGATAAAAAAAATGCAGAATTTCTTTGCATAGTAAAATCATTGGAGCTCATTTATCTTGGAGCTAAAACAACTACAGGTTTCACCACAATACCTCTGTAGGGGTCCTGCTGCAAAAAGCTTCTTTGTAAAAGGCTATCAAGTGTAATTAAACTCAATTTAATTCCTCAAAAGGCTCCTTTTAGGAAGGACCAGTTCCATTAAGAGCAGATAATAAGAAGGCAGAGTTAGAAGGCAACTTAAAACACTGATTTTACAGGTCGTGGCATGAAATATGGAGGGGTGACGACACAATTACCTTCTATTTCATGATGTAAAGGTGCTGGCATTTCAACAGGCAACTGCTCAGGTAGTTATCATAGAATGATTTGATTGGAATGGAACTTAAAGACTATCTAGTTCCAAACCCCCTGCGATGGGTATCCTACATAAAGTCTAGATTTTATGGGTCGTTGTTAAGATTTTTTTAAGGAATATTTCTCACTCTATTAACCTACAGAGAATTAACAACTTCTGTTTTATGCAGTGTTCAAAACCGTTTTTCAGTGCAGTTTCTCTAAGCTGCAAGCAATGCTAGAATTACAGACTTGCAGATAATTCTGCAGACAGACTAAAGCAATTAAATTGAATTAGCCCATTTCCTGTTAGTATGAAGACAGTTTAACTAGGCATAGGCATGTTTAAAATGTGTGTAGAAAAGAAACCAACACCACCCCCCCAAAAAAAAACCACCTTCAAGTTTGTGATTTTGAGTGTAAACAAATGCTGATCAGAACTGATGGAGAAGTTTTCTAGTAATAACTGAGGGCTCAAGAATCCGTCTGTCTCAGGAGCTAGGGCTGGAGCCCATGGGGCCTCTGAAAAGAATATCTTGATTTTCATCTTTTGAGGTCTACTCCAGTTTTGCTGCTTGGGAGAAATAGCAGGGGGTATAAAAGTTTGGTTTGTGATAATGGTCTTGTACTGAATAAACTGGTTTGGTCCTCATGACCATTTAGATTTACAGAGTTCCTTGGTGCAATGAAACCTCTCCAGAACCAGTCTGCCACACGTACACTTTCTTGCCATGGAAATATCCAGTGAGATTTTCCTCAGTATAGTGTAGAGTTCTCATTTGCATACTGACTAAATTGCTTCGCTATCATCAGAGAAAGACAAGATCAATGCTTTATTAATATCACCTTTTCTTATTACTTATTATTATCCTCAAAGTTTCTTTCTTTGATAATTTCTTGTGGGTTGGAATTAAAATGGCCAATGTCATAGTGGCATTAAGCCACAAAATCTATTCAGCTAAACATACTTTTAATATGTATTTTGAATATTTAATATTTTTAAGTCCTTGTGAAGCAACAGGTTTAAAATGCAATTTGTGCCACCAACAGTCATTTAGTTGAACTAGAAATCAGCATATTATAAAGGCTGATAGAGCTCCAAAAAGTTCTTTTTCTCTTTGCTAATCACTCCTATGTAATTGCAAGGTGTGAGTATAATAGTGGTCCAAAGCAGTGTCACTATACATGTCACAACTGAAGAGTTTGGCATTGCAAAGTACCACACACTAAACTTAGCTAAAGTTTATTTTCCTTAGTTTCTCATCCTTATCAGCAAGTACAAACTTTTCCCCCAATTGGTTTACTCACAGCTCTACAACCATACTCTAGATTGATTTCTTCCCTCCATCCCCAGAATCTTGTCCCATGCCCCGTGTCTTCCTTTGGTTTATAGGCAATCACCTCTAATAACACATGGCTGATAGATGGAGCTTTTAATTTTAGTTCTCACAAGTCATCTTACTACCTATTTTCCTAATCGTTGCAGAAAATATCACCACCCTCATACCAGTCTTCCACAGCTAATAACTTCAGTTCTGACCCCTCTGTATTTCCAATATACAATTTATATCTACCTTTTGCAGATTTTTTTCCTGAATAACAACTGATAGCAAAGCATACAGATGAAGTTTTCATCTAGCTTTTTTTTCTACTTGTATTACTTAAAGTATTCTTTGGCCCAGCTTTCACAAATACAATCTTCTCTATTTCCACCCTCATCTTCCAAAAAAATATTGAGGAGAAGATTTATTTCTGGTATTACTTCTTCATTTTAAGTCTTCTGTAAGCAGCTGTCTGTGGTTCTCTTTCTGTTAATCTAATCAAACACAAGATGCTCATCATCAATTTCTAAGCTGCTTGCAGTCTATTCCCTTTTTTTTACTATTGCCTTATCATTTGTTAAATAATCTCACATTCATTATAGACAAGCCACTTGTCTGACTCTTGACTAGTCCATGCCATCAACCTCCTGTATTGCTGGGTTCACATTAAAACAATCTTTCTCCTTTTTCTGTGATACTTCTTGTACCTGCAGGGAATTATCTACAAGTGCAAAGTTATCTCTCTCTTCCTTCAGTTCCATGATTCTACTGAAAGCTTACAGAAACTTCATGAAAGTTTGAAATACTGAATGCTGCTCTCCACTAATGTCTTGTACTTTTTGATTGATCTCCCCATGAGCTACCTCTTCTTTTAAATAGTGAGTACAGCTTCCCAGTGACAAAGGTATTTTTATTGTGTTTGTACAGCAGGTACAATAGACAGCCCAAGACCAGGACTGATTGTTAAGTATTCTGTAATACCAGTCAATGGTACTTAGCATGTTACTGCTTTATATAATTACTTATACAATACTTACAGATTTCATGAGTAAGATAAATAGTATTCTCCAAGTGTTAAAGCAGATTGTGAATTCCCCAAAGCACCTGTTTGAGGTTTCTAAGCAGATTTTTAATTTACCTTCTGTACCTTTGAAGCTTGTTTTCAGATGGTTTGCAATAAGTAATAGATTGCCTGGGGATGCTGTGAAGTCTCCCTTCTTGCAGGTTTTTAGGAAGACTCTTGGCAAACACTTGTCAGTAAAGACTTGGGAATAAATGATCCAACTTTGGGGCAAGGGGCTGGTCTAGGTACTAGATTATTTCTCTCCCTCTGTTTCTATGTCTCATTTCGAAAGATAACAGAAGTCCCTTTTAAAAGTCCTGACTGTGGAAAGCACACAAACAGGGAAATAGACCCTTCTGCAGACAACGTGTGTCACCATGCAGATGAGGTGCTTGTGTGCCAGAAGATGTGTACACCTGGGGCAAGTGTTCTGTCCTTTTTGGATTAGATAGGTGGGCTTCTTCCAGAACTACTTCAGGTGTTTTCAGCCAGCAATGTCAAGCACGGCATGACCTAGCTCCGGGCTTCAAAACCAGGAAGTTGGTTTCAATCCACAGGTAGGAATAGTATTTACTGGGGGAAAATTGAAACACATTTATTTCCAGCTGTTTAAGCTACCTTTCAGGCTTCTATAGTCAGACTCCCTGGCCAAGGAAATTGATATTAGTTTTCTTTCATCATGTTCGAGAATGTAAACATTTCTTTATGCTGGTTTCTATCTGCAGTACATAATCAGATCACTGTCTGGTGCATCTAACTGTCTTTCCAACAGAGCTTTGGAGATGAGTCTTAGGAAGTGTGTCTATTTGCTAGAGTCGTGTAAAGTAAATCAGAAGTCCTTCCTAGACCTCACTGAGTTTCATCACTGGGGAAAAAAGTGGCCAAGATTTCACCTTGATCTTTTGTTTAGCGTTTTATAGAGCTTAATCTGTTACCCAAAGTTGTTTTAATTAATAGTTAATAGTTCCCATTTATGTTGACTAGGAATGCAGATTAGAGTTTCAAGCTTCTGAAGCACTCTAACAAAGACAAATTCACTGCTTTTACTAGTCATGTAACATGGCCATAAATCCGATCCATACTTGGCCAGAAACCTTTATTTTGTCAATACAATTTTTAGTGAGCATTACAAACAAAACTTGAAAATCTTTATCAGCAATATTCATTCCATGATTGGTCACAGGTTTATTCCAGTCTACTATAATTTGAAATTAAAACTTAAAAAATTGTATTACAAGAGAAAACTCCAAGATAGCCCACATAAATATACAGAAAAGAGCAGGTAGGTGGTGGAAGGGGGTGTTCAAAACACACCATGATGGTGCCTAATTTTCAATTCTTTTTAAAATAAAATGTATTTTCTGCCTCTTCCTTCTACAGAACTGACAAAAAGCTAATTAGCAAACACAAAAATGCTGCAACTTTTCTTGTCAGGGCTGTTTAGTATCTCTTTTATTGAGTAAGTGGAGTAGCATCCAAATTTAAGCCCAGCTGTTTACAGTAGTATTTGATTGTCGACAAATGTACTAAAAGGTTAAGGAAGTTTTTTTTAACTTTGTATTTCAACCTACCATGATTTTCATCTACCATAATTTAAGAACAATTGCTAAATATATTACAAGAAATGCCTTAACTTGTCTCACTTGGAAATTACCCAGGCAACTTTCTGCCTTTGTTACTCTGACATGCATATGCTAACAGTAGTATAAATACCAGTACTCCTAGTTTCTGTGCAGAAACATGCTGTTTGGGTGTGAATATTGTATGTAAAAGAAATAAAAATCAAATATCAGACTAGGTTCTTGGGCATGTCTGAAAAAGAAATAAAAGGTAAGCTAAGCTACCCTCGAAGCCCACAATTTCATGTTCAAACAATAAAAGTCAAGCTACCCAATTATTAAAACAAGCTTCTGAAAAACATTGTGTGCACATTTTAATATTTATATTATGTATGTATTTTATACATATATAATGTATATGTATTTTATAAATAGGTGGTGTAAGATACATAAATTTTGCAAAGAAACTAAGTCCACTTCTCAAAGTAACAGGTTTTTTTCTACCATTTAAACAAATATTTTATTGCTTTGGTACAAAACACACTGTGGGGGTTTCTTATTGCAAAATTACTCTTCCATCACTTCGTAATATTTAATTTACCTTAATAAACTTTCAGAAATCACTGATGGATATTAATTTGTTACCAAAAGCCTGTGCCTTAATTTTATCAGACCAAAACATGTACTAGTCCGATGACTTTCCCAAAGTTTGAGCCAGCCATTATAATGATAAAAAAGGAAAAGCAGAGCAGAATTATGTGTCTTGTAGGATGGCATTTTCATATCAGGCATATCCAGTCCAAATTACTTTGTGTTAGGGGAGTTATAGATTCTCAGTATGACACAATTCACGTTACCTTTTCTGTCTCATAGAAGTATTTTTGACAAAGTTACACTTTTATCTACAGTACCAAATGAACCCACCTGTGTAACCTTTATTCTTATGTTTCCTGGCCATCAGACACCTCTGATTTCAGTAATGAGAACTCCTCCCCATGGTTTTATCTGTCCATTTGATAGCGTTTTTACATTTTGCACCAACAGTTCTTGCCTCTCCAAACTTTCCACCTTAGCTTTAAAGTTTTTCAGTTGTTTGCTTATTGGCCTCATCCTTGCTTAAGCAACTCTTTCTCTAACTGCACTGCCTTCCTGAATACTGCTTCCTAGTATGCTGCTTCTAGGCACTATAAGAGCAGATTCTTTGTCTCCTTTACCTGATTTTGTAGTTCCTTTCACCTTGGTTTGCTTTGTATTTTCACAATAGGCAGGTGCTTAACACTTCTGAGCTTCGTCTACAAGGATCCAATGTCACCTTGTAGCAATCTAACAGAGAATTTGGATGAGGAGGTCACACATCCTCCAAAACTGTTCATTCATCATAGCTGGTACATAGCTTAACCACCACTTGGGCCAGCTGAACATCTCTTGATTGCAATACTGCACTGGCTAACCTGGAAGGTGAAAGGATTCTAGGATACATGACTGTTATGAAAGCATTGCTGTACAGACTAGGTGTGGAACTGGAACTGGGACTGTGTGTGGTAGCTGTCTACATTTGCATGTGAAATTATGGAGCTGGGGTTCTAGAAGAACTGCACCAAATCTGTACTCTTGGTTTCCCCTGAATAATTTATGTTTCTTTGTATATCTTGCTTGTGAAATTGTTACTTTTTTAGAAGTTGATCTTTTCTATATTTTCTCAGAAAATTGATGCTTAAATGTTACTTTTAAGTTATAGACTGTAAAGCCTTTAAAACACTAGCAGTATTATTTTTGTCTCACTGCATATCCTGATTGTTCTGTGGCTATTTAAATAAAGAAATAGAAATCCATTATACAGTATTTTATCTGGGGGAAAAAAAAACAAAAAACAAAACCAACAAATATAGCTAAATGTCTGCTTTTGCATGAAATGGCAGAGTTCAGGTTGAAATAGTTTTGCACCTAAATATTTTTGTCAGAAACCTTAAGAAAAGGGAGTATATTTTTTGATACATACAGTGTACTGGCTGAAGATATTATTTTTGGTTTATTCATTGATCTGGGGGGAAAAAAAAGGAAAAATCCCTCCTAAAAGTTATTTGACAGCAAATACATTTATAAACAAGAGAGACCAGAACCTTCTGGAGATATAGCAATACCATCAAACAAATGTGTGGTCAGCTTCTTCGGTGCTAAAATTAATAGGGACAAAATAAACAGCTTTAGAGTATTTAAACTGTACCTGCACTGCCAAGGCTTAGCTGCTGAATTAAATCTATTGCTGAGACAGCCTTGTCCTGTATGTACATACACTATGCTAATTATAAACAACAACCTGGATTTTCAAGGGAACCTCAATGTGACTTTTTAACTGTGGTCACAGCTTTAAGTAGGTAAATATCAGTGACATGAGTTAAGTGGATATCTACACTGCTAATTAGAGACATTGCTGGCCACCATTTGTCCCCAGACTAGGAGTTGGGAGACCTGTCCTCTCCTGGGGCCTCTTCTTCTGATTTTGTTAACACTGTTTTCTTCCATGCTTTTTTGTACCGTCAGTACTTCAGAGCTTATGCAGAGATGAAAGTTCTTGATGATAACTATAAATTTTGAAAAACACTGATTTTATTGTTTCTGTTAATGCTGGTTATAAATGTTTTGATTGAACAGTTTTTATTGGAAAAGAATCTGGTCAAAATAATTTAATTTGAAATTAGCTGAATATAATAAAAATAAACAATGGGTTGGATTTTGACCAAAGCTATATGAAAAATACAAATTCCTAGGAAAGTGGAAACTGTTTCCCAAATCCACTTTTTCCTGACGGGCCATTTATAGATATGGGACTTACCTGGCAGAAAGATTCATAGATCCATTTAAGCTCTACACAAGCTGGATCTGCTTTAAAAATTAAGGACAAATCAGGCTCAGTACAAATCAAGTACATTCAGCTGGCTGAAGAAAAGAGGAAAGAAAAAAGAAAAGGAAAAAGGAAAAGAAAAAGAAGAAAAGGAGCCATCCAGAATCAGGTCACAGTTTAAATAAAATTCTGGACTTACTTCAGTACTCAGGTTTAGGAGGTGCACCATTTTGTTAGTAGACATATGATAATGAAATAATGGCATTATAAAAAAGAGTGACCAAACCCTTTGCATACTTCTGTCAATAGATTTATACTAACGTATAGCTTCTGATGGTTGGGCTTGGTGTTTTAATCTAGCCATTGTCAATTCCAGTTCTGTTTTTATTAATCATACCAGTGATGTCTGAATAAGTAACTACAGAGAAATTGGATTTAGAAGGTTCGTATTAAAGAAAAAAGAGTACAAGTACAAACTGATGAACAGCAAGATATATATTGGGGTTTTTTAGGTAATACGTATTGCTGCATACGCCTTCGAGGTATCTGTTAGGCAATTTAACTGTGTTTTCTGGCAGCTGTCACTAGTATCATCCATCAGAACAAGAGCTCTGGCCGACAACACTTTACTGAGATGCTAAAGGCATGTGGATTTTAATTCTAGGAGGTTTTATATAACAAACAGTGTGACAGATGAATGCCAGAAAAAACCAGAACCATGTTAGAATTTGTGCAATTTCAAGTAAATAATTGGACAATTTTTCATGTAAAAGCATCAGCAGGACTGTTACTATAGCTTGTGCACAGAATTGTTCCCAAGTCTAGCATCCTGTTTTACCGCCTCTATTCTAGCAAATCATCATGGTTGGCACTAAGAGAGAACTCAGGGATTGCAAACACTGGATTTCTGTGAGAAGCCCTCAGATCTGAGATTTGTTGGAGCATCTTCTCTCTTTGCTTCCTCTTGGCCTCTTTTTTCATTACAGGCAATGAAGCACCCAGATAATAGGTGTGAGAAAGCATACTTTTATCACCAAAAAGTGTGATGTGAGGATGCAAGGCGGGAGAAAACAATTACGTACCTGAAAATACATCTGTAATTTCCTGGAAGGAGAAGGGAAAGAATCATTGTGAGAGAACGGACAGCATTCACCCCTGACACGAGTGTCTTCCCCTGTGCTTAATGGGGAGGTTATGGTCCTTCATCTTCCTTTAGCTACCTGACATTTTTTTCCCCTCTGCTAGATATTGTACTTTCTGCCTTCTCACTCAGCTCTTTGGCTGCCAGGTTCAAATTCAAGCAGATTTACTTAGGAATTTAATAAATAGGTCTTTGTTAACCCAATTTACTTTGACTTGATTATAATAAACTCTAAACTCCAAAGCAGATTAGGAAGAATTCACATGAGCAACTTGATAGGCTGGAGGAAGAGATGGGGGTAATAACATATAACTGCAAGGGCATTTTCATTTGCATCTATATGGGGGAAAAAAAAGAAAAGATATTATGCTTCAACACTTTCTCACAGGCTCCATTTAAAACGAGGGATGTTGATGCCATTGCTGACCATGTCCTTTTGTGTGCCCATTCAAAGGTGGCTGTTTATGTAGCCACACAATGTCTTAGCTGAATGGGGCAGACATAGATTGCACTTTCACTTAGAAAGAAGAGATTTTTACACATCTGGAAATTCTCTGCAAGTGAACTTTACATCTCCAAAAAGAAATTATTGAAGCCATCACTGGTGTGGTATCAGCTGGAGAACAGCACGGATAGCCTCAGGCTCGGTTTTCTATACTTAGAATTTAAAACTAGGAAATTGCTGAGCTTCAGACTGTACCATCTCCTAAAGACTTCCATTGTTCCAGCGTGAGACAGTTTGGGGATTACTGGTGGCCTTTGCCAGTGAATGCAGCAGGGGGGAACCCTCCTCCAAGACTCAGAAATCCAAGAAGTTTACATGGCTCTGTCACACATTGATTTTATTTGAAGCCTTTACAAGAAGAACTTACATTTCCCTGCTGAAAATTCGTAAGAATGTTTTCCCCAATCCTGTATGTCTTTGATAACGTATCAAGATAGGAAAGTTATACTCTATGTCACTATATTAAACATGCAGCTTTTGTTTAGTTTAACCTCCTGTCTTAGAAGTGTTTGGTATCTTAAGATGCCTTGAATAAAAGGAAGAATTTCACCTTGAAAATGAAAAACATGCTCAAAAATAGGGGAAAAAAGGAGAAAAGACAAGAAGGACCAGAATGCCTAATGATTTCAGCTTTTCAGTTTAAGAAGGACAAAATTTTGGAAATGCTGATTACTCATAGTGAAACAAAAACAGACAACCAGACACAGCTAACATATCTACTGTATAAATTTAACTATCTCCTCATGAGATATAGATGCATAGTTTATAATAATGTTTTCACTTTTAACATAACACTCAGTTGGAACCTATCTTGTTGAAAGCATTCTGTCTTGTAACTCTCTTGAAATGAATTTAAGTTAATGAAGCTCTTAGAAAGATAGCTATAACAGAAACTGATTAAAACAAAATGAAGGACATTTTTTAAATAGTCAAGATGTTTGGGCCTTCCTTTGAAATCATCTGTATTTTAATAAAAAATCAACATGTTTTTAAAATACCCAATGTGTTGATTTATTCCATGCAGAAAATATGCTGCAACATATTCTGAATTATTATAAATAGGTAAAAACTGAAATTTCTCTCAGGTTAAAAATTGCATTTTCTGATTTTCATCCGGAATTAAAATGGTAAAAATAACAGGAAAGAAACTATTTCCATAGAACAGAAAATTCTATTTCCGATATCTACAATCTGTAGGTCTGCAAAAATGAAGCTGCCTCCCTTCATAACAGAGTGATAAAAAGGATGTTTATTTAGGTTGGTTTGTTCCAGTTTGTGTACAAGGATTCTGTATGACCTCTAAGAAGACTTCAGAGATGGGGTAAGAGATAGAAAGGAACAGCCTGGTCCAATATGATTGGGATGGTTGTTCTGGAGGGAAAGAAATAGCTTCTCTCTATCTGGTGAGTATGCCCAGCATGAAGAAAGTGTTGAGGGATAAGAAGATGTGAGAACAGGGGAGGAAAGAGCAAGCCCAGGAGCTCAAGCCTCAGGGTGGCAGAAGGAGGGAGCCTTTGCTAAGGGTGTCTATCACTATACAACCCAGGAAGCCTCAGGAAGCTGCTGAACTAGAAAATAATACTGGAGGGACTAACCCTTCAAGGACAAAACCAGGAGAGGAGTGTTCTCAAACCTTTTTAATATATCTTTCCACCACATCTGCTATCTAAACCGACACCTTGTTCTAGTTTATTACTTCAGTGTTCTGATAAATATGTTCCGATATACTTTGGCGCATTTGCCTAAAAAAAGGGAAAACAAAGTGTGAACACTTGTGGTTGAGGAGGTGGCCAGGGCTATTCTGCTGTACTGTTTTTCCAAAGATGCACTGAGTCCTCATCCTCATCACCCCTCTAAAACATCATGGCAACTCACACCAATACTGATGTCACCCAAGCTTTAAAATACTAATGGCAATCAGACTTTGAATTCGAACTTTGTACTTCCCAGACTCAGTAAATGAAAGGTTTTCCATATGAAGCTGTTCAGCACATTCAGTCCTTCCCCTCTCCTGCCCTCCCTCAGTCTCCTTTCATTTCTCTCCCTTCTTAACCTCTTTCTCAAAAACTATATGTACTAGATGTGGTGTGTTTCCACTCTTGCCTGGAGAGCTGGCTGTAGCAATGGCACCCTTTGAATCAGCTCCAAATTCTCCCTCTGGGATACCAAGAATCCTTTATGAACAACCCCATAAAACATGAGCACAGAACCTCAGAAAGAAGGGTAGCTTGCAAAAGAGGCTGCCTCACCTTTGACAAAATCCTAAATGCATGATTGTTCTTGGTAACAATTGTAACAATATTTATTCTGTACCTTTGGAAATGGAGAAAGGAAAATAATCATTTTTTGAAAGGGCTCTCATATGGAGACCAGCTTGTCTTCTTGCTGTATCATAGCCTAAAAAGTCTGTACAAAGAAAGTAAGAAACTGATAAAGAAAGCCCTTTTAAGGTTATGCATTTATTATTCACTGGTGTACATAGTTAAAGGTGAATATATACTAGAATCTGTTCAGATAGTTTGGTAAAGAAAATCACCTCTCTAAACTATGCTCTAGGATGGATCCCAATACCTGTGATCTATCCTAGCTCCAGAGTACTTTTTAAATAAAAGTTCAAGATCACTAGAATTTTATGAGAATTTCTAAGACTAATTTTTGTGATGAGCTCAACCATGCAGTACCCTATATTGAAGCAACTCTGCTTGCATCTTCGTTGTGCAAAGGAGTATCACAGAGCTGTACAAAACCTCTTTTAATTTCTGCCAGAGATATGACAGAAGTGGGAGGTTTCCATTTGTTAGAACAGAGGTCAGCAATGTGTTAGGTCTGTTGTATTTTTTCCCCAGCTACTTAAACTCTCTTTCAGTATGAATAACACTCAGTACAGTTGTCAGAAATACAGCATATGCCCAAAGGTTTGAGATAACTGAGCAAATGGGCAAGCATCAAAGGGCTCACACTCAAGAGCAGGCTACAACCATCCCATTTAGTGTGAACTTTGGGAGCTGATGCTTAGTCACTTCCTGCCAGAGCAGTAAATGGCCACTGGGAGAATAGTAGCTGTTCCCAACAAGATGACAGGCTTAGCAGCACTGGCAGCCATGAAGTCTGTGCATTCCAACAAAATACTATTTTATTCATACATTGAGAAACTGAATGATATCTCCTGGAAAATCTTTTCTGTGGAATTTGGATTTTTGCAGCATTGTCAGCTGCAGGAACAGAAAGAAATAATTGTTTGAGAAGTCTCATGGATAATTTTGATAATTTTTAATATTTTTATAGCTGCTTGGCTCAGAACACAAACTGAGTTGCCTGCAAAGTTGAATGTTAGATCTGCTATGGTCTTATTCACGTACCTTTTAATACTGATGTACCTAGGAGGGCAGTTCTCGAGGATCCATAACTTTTTCAGATCACATATCATTATATTGGTCTCTATAACTAAAACCAGACAAAACACCATCACCAACAAAATTCAATTGCTATTATAAAGAAATGAAAGTTGGTTAATGAACTGTAACATTAAACAAACACACTTCTGGTCATAAAAAGGGTGCAAGTAAGAAGCTCATATTGTTCAGAGTTTTAGTGGGAGAGACTTATTTTTACAGATTATTTGGTCTTTGTCTACATACATTCTAAAATACCGCCACAAACTTACTAAAGTTCAGGTTACTGACAGCTTCAGAGCCTCTAAAGAAGAAGAGTAATTCAGTGGCATTCAGGTTAGGTAACTATTCAGCTAGTGTCAAGGTCATATTCACAACATGGGATATGGTATTCTCCTGGCTTTTCATTCTTCTGAAAGAAGGCTTATGTTTCATAGGAAAAGGAAAATACCTTATCAGTTCTTTTGATAGCATTAAGTAGCTTGTTGTTTTCTTTTTGTTCTCAGATGTTGACCATTTTCACATTATTGTGCATAAGCAATGACACAAAATGCAACTTTCAGAAGTGAAAGGCAGGAGGGGGAAGCTCAGCTGCTGTGGCAGGACAGCACTGGCACCCAGTGGCTCAGGATCCTCTTAGTTCAGCATCCATCTTTACCAGCTTTAAAGGCCATCCACCTTTGTAATTTAGCTACCGCAGGTGTTTTTCAAGCAGGTCCATAGGTATATTTCTATGAGAATGAGAAGTATATTTCAGTGGGACTGTTACCTCAGGAAAGTGATTTCCAGCAGAAAAGATAACCTTTTTAAACAAGAAACCTCTTCAGAAAATATTGCATGTCCCAGTGACTGACTTTGGAAATCTCTTCTTTCCAGTCTTGCCCTGCACAGTACCTGTGTGCAGTACTTGATGTGTCTTCTTGATAGGTCCACAGGAGACAGACAGATACAGTTAAACTTCTATAAACCAATTGGCAAAGGTTAAGAAGATTGAACCAGGCTTGCTGTTGCATCACAGCCAAGAGTCTTGTTTTCTTCCTATAGATCAGCTGCTATGAAAAGAATTACCTTGGCTTTCCAGCAACTGAGAATATTTTTTCTTTAAGTTCCTAATTTTTTTCTTCCTGTGCTCTTCACCAGCAGTATTTCAACCCCCTGATATGCAGCATTTACCTTGTCAGAGAACCATCATTGCCTGCTGGGATACTCTTATTACAGCTTTCCAAACCCCACCTGGCATTTTACAGCTTGAATTCTGCTCATCCAGTCTAGCCACAGATTTAAATAGAAAGAGAAGCGTAATGAAATCAAAAGGCACCTTTACACTTGTGGCAGCTAGTCCATCCCTTAAAGTGACAAGCTTCACCAAATCAATTTTTCAGAGGGTGCAAGGGCAGGGCTTTTAACCTCTGATCAGAGATCTTGAAGACTAAATTGACTATGTACCATAAAGTCCACTAAAACTGAATGACAGTGGGCTCACTTTTTCTGTATGTACCTCCCCAGGAAAATAACAAAGGACTCTCAAATGAAAATAAAACCTGAAAACTGCTGGTGCAAGGTAATATTTCAATGTTGGCTTTAGATCTGCTGGTCTGACTGGGAACATGCTGACCTGGAGCCTCTTGTAATACAAAGAAAGGGCAAAAATGTTGCTATTTGCTCAACCTTTCTATAACTCACCGTCTCTTCTTTGCCTCATGGTTTTCTGATTCGGAGTGTACTGCCCCATACCACTTTTTCACTATTTTGTTCCTAAGAATTTGTCTGACATCATTCTGCACCCATTTAACTACCTATTTAATCATTAGTGATGTTTTCAGAACAGTGAAAGTTACCTGAAAGCATGCAGCAGCTTCACAGCCAGTTACCTGGGAATTCTCCTCTTTGGGATCAGCTCTGGATAGTGTATAGCTTCTGAAGATCAGCTTCATGCCTTCAAGCCCAGGGGACAGTGCCATGTGCAGGTGGATGGGCATGGGGAATAAGGCAATGCAGTGGTGCTCTCTCCTGAGCTCCTTCTAGCAAGGGGAGCATTGTGCTCCCCTAATGGGGATCCACTGGGTGTTGGGAAGCCTTTACCTCACACACCCCACTCCTCCACTTGGGAAGCCAAACACAAGGACTGGAAAAGTAGTGAAATACAGCTGCCAGCCTCCAAAAGAGAATTAGAAAACAAAAGTCGATATTGTAGTTTTCGGAGAATAGTTAAACAGATGTTCCACTTCTTGCAGAGAGCCACAGAGCTGTTATCTTAGTGTGATGCACAGAAGACTCATATCTTTAATTTGCACCTCATTTGCCTTCCAGAAAATGAGTGAGATACTGTAATTGTTGGCCAGCATGCATCTAAAGCTTCTGTGCTTCAGCAGCCACTGAGCATTGGTTGTTATTACAGCTTGTTATACTTTCATTGCTTTGTAAAGTTTTCACAGATCAATAAATAAGCATCATAAGAGCAGGAGTCCCTGGACACCTGTAAGGATCTCTTCACAATCTGTGGAGCCAGCCATGTCACAGGGTACAATTCTGGAGAACGACAACATTTTCACTTAAGCTGTTCAGAGAATTTTCAGTCCTTGTACTTGAGCAATGTTAATTGTTTGCACAGTTAATTAAACTATGGGTGAAGTATTCTGTTAAATATCCATGTGTAATGCACATATTGACTGTTTCAAGGTGAATACTTTTCTAAATCATGAGCTATTGAATGTTGACTTACTGTGGTCTATTTTCTCTAATTGGCTTGAAGCTTCTCTCTAGTGCTTGTTATGATAGAAAGTGGTTTTTTCCCCCTGAAAAAACTTACTGACTCTAAATATGAACATCAGTGAGTGTTTTGAGAATCTCTGTGCAGGAAAGAGACTCTCCGGAGTACACATTTAAGTTGGTAATTGGCTGGTGTTCACCTTTCCCTTGTGTTAAACAGCCCTTGGGCCTATGGATTAATGCCTATAGGTCTCTAGTGTACCCTTCAGTCATGTTGTGAAAATACAGCAGAGGACTATGCTTCTCATGGGGTCAAGGCATTGCTTTCTTCAAGGACTCTGACTATGTAAGCAAAAGTTTTATAAGGTTTTTTTTCTGTATAAAATGACAACCAAATTGTATTTTGTTTGGTAAACATCTGCAAGCTCTGCAAGAATTCTCACTGTGTAGCACTAGTCATAAGTTTAATAA
Organism: Nestor notabilis; assembly: GCF_000696875.1. Lineage (NCBI taxonomy): Eukaryota > Metazoa > Chordata > Aves > Psittaciformes > Psittacidae > Nestor > Nestor notabilis. The sequence goes on from NW_009918686.1 coordinate 29,103, forward strand.
GTTACCCTGGTTTCATGTGATGTGATAAATGCTCAGTAAGTCCTCAGTCACTTGCAAAACTTGTCATTCCATCCAAAGCCACTATTCAAAAATATCCTTCATATCATAGCATACATTCAGAGGCAGATTGATGACAAAAACTAGCTCCCAGATGATATTTCATAACTTATTATAAGTTCAGAGTTACTTATTTGAAGAAATTAATTCAATTCTGTGGCTTAGTCAAATGTCTTGATAGTGCAGGCTATAGTTTGAGCCACATGGTTAAAGCAAAGTCAGGGAATTTTTTAGTCCATACTGGATGTCTGTATATTTCTGTATTACTCTGTTCATTGGTCAACAGTAGACGTACAATGATATATGAGACAACCATTTTTAGCTGAAACAATTAGAGAGATGTCTTTAGCTTTAAGGGATTTTATCTTGACTTGTAATAATGGAAGTAAGTGAGATTCAAACCATAATAGCAATTCAAGAGACATAATTCTATAAAACTGATTCCACTTTATTTCAATGGCTCTTTTCCCACCAGCATGAAAAAGTTTTCCTCTGTGAATTTAAGAATCATTCAGAGCATTTAAACCTATCTTTTGAATGATAATTGCTGCATTCAAAATTCATGCTCTTTTCGTCACATATTAGCAATAAGATGAGAAAGAAAAGAGTGTTTGGAAAAGAACAGATACTGCTGGGTACCACTCAACTGAGACAGAGAGGATGGCAGAACCTATTGCTGAGCAGTACAGCACAGGGGAAAGCAAAACACTGTCCATGGTTTTCCAGTGCCTGGTTTAGTAAGAAGCTGAACTCCTGCTCTCAGGAAACAGATGCTGGAATTAAAGAAAAGTAACAGTCTATGTCTCTGCCCTTCCTTACTTGTCCTAGAAGTCAAACTGCTGATAAAGGCTGTTGGTTGCAACCTGTTGGTCAGAACACGTTTGGAACAGGCATCGTATTTCAGAGTCAATTCTTAAAGGCAGAATTGGTAGAATTGCACAGGCAAGAAAAATACCAATCTGCAAAGTCCTCTGCTTGTGAGGCAAAGGATTAAATTCCCTCCAGGCCATGCTGGGAGATGGAAAGAAGTAGTCTCTACAGAGCGTGCACGGCAAATTCTCTTTCTTTGGCTGCTGCAGGAGCATAAGGTTACATCTTCACAGGCGCACCTCCATTTTTTGTTTCTAATAGAAATTTATCATTAAGGATACAAGCTCCTGTTGCTTTCTAGCCGCTTTCAGAAGTATGTTTAGAATTGGTAATCAAGTAGGGAGGTGTGGAAAGGGCTATCAAGTGATAACAGCTAATAAGCAAAGACAAAGATCAAAACAAAACCTGACATGAACAATTTCTGACTGCAGTGATGAAAAGTTAGGTTGTATTTTTCATCATAGTCTTTGCTTATTAGCTAGTAGCTAGTCCTGCTCATTATTTTCCAAGTAAATAAGTGTAAAGTTTTATCTGTCAATGAACTAAACTTTTAATTAACTTTCATATTTGTCTTAAGTTAAGACTAATGGCTCTCAAAGGACTTGCCTACAAATCCTTAAACTTTAGAACAAAGGGACCAGAGAAGAAGCACCAAGTTTCCTTTGAAAACCAACCTTTCTGTTAGAGAAGAAAATCGAAAATAAGCAACCTGAAACTGGGAAACAGAGTATTAAGGGTCATGGTAAAAACAAACTGAAAGAAAATTTGAATCTCTGTTGACTCCAGAGGACTTTTGTTAGCAATTTCACACAGATTGGCAAATTATACTAACGATTTCAGTACTTGGTCTCTAAACTGGAGGGAAATTATTGGTGTTTAAATCAAGTTTCTCTGAAGTTTCATATACTTCCTCTAACCTGTTGATTGTTGACAATGGTTTTACCAGAACATCATCCATTTATGCAGATTTCTTCTTTTCCTTCTTCCCCGTCATTGTATCTGGTGAGGTTAATGGTATCAGGATGGTTTGCCAGGATCAGGGCACTCTGGGTGGAAGTATACCAGGTGTGAAAGACATACGGAAGTGCCAAAACCAGTAATAGGATGTATTGTGGCATTGCCCAAAGTAGATTTTGCCCAAATATAATTTTATTCCAGCTGTAGTATGAAAACTAATACTGTAGGAATAATTTTGGCAGCTGTCAATACATAAATATTGAGTGGAAAAAAGAGGGCCTCAATGATGAATGAAAGCACAAAATCTGTCAAAAGCATAATACTCAGTTACAAATTCTACTGGTTTGGGGATAGGCTGTGCTACTGTGAAATCAGAACATTATCTATGAAGGGTGAGCTGACACCCTTTATGTTTCAGCTGCTCACCAGAGGTCCTTGCTTTAGTGTATACTCTGGGGATGGTGGTATGTTAACTGGCAGAGCATTAAAAAGATGATGCAGAAGAAAACAAGGAATGTGGCCCTGTACCATATATTTGACAAAACCTGGCTGCAGGTCAATTATTTTTTTTGAGTACAGGGATTTTTCCTTCTTTCTTTCTGGCTCCTCTGATAGTGTGTGTGCTTTCCTGCTCTGTTATTGACTTTGTTGCACGCAGTCCTCCAAGCAGAATTGATTTATGATACACTTTGCAGCCATCCAGACAGCTTCCAGTGAAGTGACAAAAGAAGTTCTGCTTCTGCACCCACCTAATCAATGAAACGCAAAGAAAAGACCAGACAAAACAGAACCCCCACATGGAGCTACAGGGTGCCAAACATCAAGCACAGCTCACAAAAGCAACATGCAGTGGTTTTAGTTATCATATGAGTATAATATGCCTGGTTTGTATTTCCAAGGTAAGAATCTTCCTTTTAAGGAACAAAAACAGCAAAAGAAAAGCGTATCTATAACCACAGATCAATGTGTGGAAATGGACCCAAAGTTTAGCAAATAAATCATTAAAGGCAGTGTATGTTAATATACCAGAATAAGCAACAATCAGTTGTTTTCTCCGTATTTTACAACAAACTATATTTTAAAGCTGAAAATACTAAAAATGTTTAAATTGTTAGCCAGGAATGGTTTGATCTTGGAAAGAGCTGAGCACTGTCATTCTGATCCAACAATTTTCTGAGTGTGTATTGAATTGGAGTGTGAATCAACACTCTGATCCTTGAGACAAGCAACATAATTAGCATTGAACATCAATAAATGTTTTGTTAGACTGAGACTGAATGTCCTCCTTTGGCAGAATCAAGTCACATGAGAAACTGGAAGGATTTTGCCAGGTCCTTGTCACCCAGCTATCTGCATGAGGATGATGCAAAAGCATCAGTTTACTTTAGAAGTGTCTTCTTTATTTACTAAAGAGAGATGCATATCAGGATCTAAAATGCAGAGCAGGGAAGGCAGCAAAGGCACTTGCAAGGATACTTCTATGGTCTATCAGTTCATGAACGAATTTTTCGAAAAGGCAGGGCCCATGCACAATTTAAAGCTCAACAAGACTTCCCAAAATTTAACCTCTGATTGACGCACTGGGAGAGACAGACACGCTGCTTTCTGTACCCCTGCAAGAACGTGGAAACTTCTTGTGGTGAGTTGACCCTGGCTGGATGCCTGATGCCCTCTAAAGCTGCTATATCACTCCCCTCCTCAGCTGGACAGGGGAGAGACAATATAACAATAAGATCATGGGTCAGGATAAAGACAGGGAGAGACCACAGACTTCTCCAACATGAGCTCTTTCCTCAGGCTGCAGTTCTTCAGGTACTGCTTCAGCGTGGGTCCCTTCCATGGGGTGCAGCCCTCCAGGAACAGACTGCTCCAGCGTGGGTCCCCCACGGGGTCACAGCCTCCTTCACTCGTCCCCCTGCTCCAGTGTGGGGTTCTCCATGGGCTGCAGATGGAGATCTGCTCCAGATGGGCCTCCATGGGCTGCAGGGGAATTTGCTCTGGTTCCTGGAGCACCTCCTCTTCCTTCTTCACTGACCTTGGTGTCTGCAGGGCTGTTTCTGTCACATATCCTAACTTCTCTCTCCAGCTGTAATTGCTCCTGGGCAGTAACTTTCCCCCCTTCTTAAATACATTATCCCAGAGGTGCTGCCACCATCGCTGCCACCAGTGGGTCTGTCTTGGAGCCATCTGGCATTGGCTTTGTCATGCATAGGGAAAGCTTCTAGCAGCTTCTCACAGAAGCCATCCTTGTATCACTCCCCTCTACCAAAACCTTGCCACACAATCTCAGCACACTTGTCCTGTGTCCTCTGATGGAATTTTTTTACCATAATCCATCTGAACTGCTAACCTTGACTTCCTTTGCCTGTGCAATGTGGGACCATCTTGATGTAAGGCCATTGCATGTGTAGTTTACAGAGCAAATGACTGTGTGAGAGGAAGGCATGAGAGAATTAGGTTCTGAGACAGCATGCCATAAATCTTGCTTTACAGGACAGGATACTCTGGGTCACTAGAATTATCTTGTTATAAAGCCAATGAGATAGAAAAGCAAACAGTGACTCAGTTTTGAAGCACTCCAGTCCCTTGAACAGGTGAAAGACATGTCTGAGATCTATCAGCCAAAATGTATTCCTTTATGGACAAAGTGCATCCTCACATGCATATTTCCCACACACACCAGTATTTAGCTAGTGCAGAGGCATTTGTTGTTCTGCTGTATCACTGGGGGAATGTGCCCCCTTCCTCCTTCCTCTCTAATGAGATTCTGCTTTGTGACAGATCTTGTCAGAGGCTAATTATAACAAATGTCTGGGAATATTTGCTCCAGAATAACCTTTGGCTCTAAGATGGATCACTTGCATGAGGCGGGTCCCCTTGCAGAGCCCAGGAGATCAAGTTCTGCTTCAGAACAATGTCTAAAATTCAATAATGGCACTGTGTACTCGGCTGACTGAGTCTGGCAGTTTCTGATTGATTTCTTTTCCTCTTCAAACCTTGCCTGTCACGAGTGGCTAATTAAAAGTGCAGTAATCTGATATAATCTGTTTCCCAGTTGGTGCGGCAGTTGGCTATCTAACAGAAATAATTGATTTGTAAACTGCCAAACCTCAGACATTTAGACTTGCATTATCTCCTCTAAACCATGTCTAACTGGCAAAATTTGTCTCCTGATACATCAAATGACCCACACAACAAAATTAATTCAGCCTTCACCACTATGGAAAATCAATAGAATAGAAATAGATAAATTCTAAAATGTAATAAAAGTCTGCAGGAAAAGCAAATGAACATGAATATAGTCTGTTTGTGCAAAGTCAGCAGTGTGTCACCGTTTGGCTCCCTTCAGTTTTTCCACTGCTGTTATTGAAGAAGTGATAGTTACCTTGTCACTTCAGATGGGATTGCCCTTACAGTTCAAATTGCACCTTCTTTTTGTTTTTCTCAAATAGAGATCAAACCCCTGGCTATGTGTGGTTTCCAGTGGCTGGCAACCCACGCAATAAGTTCTCTCAGTCAAGGAACAAGCTAATTCCTTAGTGTTGAGGACAGGATATCCATCTTTATGTATCCTTAATGTAAGCCAATACCCCCTTACTGTAGGACACAACAGAAATCTAAGTTAGAAGGGGTGAAAGTATCACGCAAAAAGGACAGCATTGGAACAGGTACTGAAATTGTTGTAGCACTAAATCTGCAATGTGGTGTCTCCTGCCTCATGAAGTTCAGTTCTTCATCTTCCAACCTGACAATGAGCATAAGTATTTGTTTTTTTCCAAGTTTATAAATGAGGCAAAAGTAAACCAAGCATGGAAGTGTTTTATGGATCAAGGTATCACAGTTCTTGGAAAGCCATCTGCTCATACGATGATCTTATAACACATCTGAAAGCAGTCAGGTTTTGAGTAATAAAGCTGGGCTTTGCACCTCAGAGAGGATATGCACTAGAAAACCTGTCACTATATCTAAAATAGGAGCATGTGTGTAATAAATCTGCGTCTTTGTGGGGTTTGCCCTTTTTTGTTCACTGCAAAATATTTTCTTTTAAACCTTCAGGCTTAAAAATTAACTTACATTGAAACGAAAAAATACGTATTCCTCTGCATAGAGACCACAGACCCTACCTCCACAGGGCGCAGCACAGTAGCCCCAGCCAGCAGAGCATGAAGCACTTTAGGGCAGAGCTTCCACGCTGCAGCTTCAAATTCTGCTTAGCAATTTCCTAAACTAGCTTAGGTGACATGGTTTAGTGCGAGTTGTCCCTGCCCATGTCACAGGGGTTGGAACTAGATGATCTTAAGGTCCTTTCCACCCCTAACTGTTCTATGATTCTGCACAAGGAGGATTAGAACACACCAGGTTGCACCACTGGCTTCTGTGTTTAAGTAAATAGCAGTTCTCATACCATGTGTTTGCTCTCTTTTGATTCCTGTTGGAAGTAAACACAGTTTACCAATCTGTGCGACTCAAGGTCCCCAGCATCTTTCTTTCCCTTTACCAACACACACAACACTCACATACAAATGCATAAATATATATATATATTGTTTGAATATTTACACACACTAAATGTATATACATATATCTAGATATAATGTGTGTAAATATTCAAACTAAATATGTATAATGTATTTGCATGTGAGTATATATACTGCATGTATCTGTTTCAGTGTACTACATAGATATGTGTGTAATGTGTGCTCATACATGCACACTGTGAATTTCAACTATATTGCTGTTTAAAATTCTGGGTCCTATGCACAGCACTTGTTTTTTTGCCTATTTATATCCCATACTCTTTATTTTCTGTAAATATTCTCTAGTTTTGTGCATGGTAGCACTTAAAGCTCTATTTTAAGTTTGAATGAATTTTACAAATTAAATGGTTCGCCTCCTAAGGGATCTGAATGTAAGAGATCCACATTGTTAAAAAGATTTAACTCTAATCTAGTAGACTCAAGTGTGGGTAACTGAAGCATATGGATGTTTTTGAGATGTTTAGACTTACGATATATGTGTAATTAGATACACATTTTAAACTGTATGCAAGTTATATACAAACAAGTATTTCAAGCTTGTGGTAAAATATCTAAGAAATCTTGTCTCAATTTCTCCAAAAGATGTCCTCTCTCCCCAGATATCTGCATAAAATCCCAAGTTCCATTTTAAATCCATGACAAAACCCTAGAGACTATAATGTTGCATTTGATGTTTTCCCTTTTTTGCAGAAAGCATCTACTCCATCTACATATTTCATTGGGCTACTTTTAAACTTTTATTTTGCATGACTTTCCAGCAAATCAGTATTTTCCAGTTTCAGGGATCTGAGAGCCCTGAAACCCTTGCTTCTCCAGCCTCCCAGTCCCTAACCCCAGCCTGGGAAGTTAAGATGAACCTCAGAGAGGTGTCGGAGCAGATCTGGTGCTTGGCTCTGCTATGGGGCTCCCAGATTGCCACAGCCTCTGCAGTTTCCCAGTCCTCTGAAGGGCCCCACTACCCACCCTGGATCTGAGGTCTGGGAAGATGCAGGAGAAGCCTTAAAAGAAGGCCTCAAAAAGCTGCCGTAGCCAGGGATGGAAGGCACATGGCAGGTCTGGGGCTACCTTAGCAGGAGCTTCTCAGCAAAACAAAAGGGGTGAGGAATCAAGGCTGGTGCATACCCAAACCAGGTGAGGTGAGATGAGTCTTAGTAAAATCCAACATGCTGTTTGGGTTTTGGTTGGGTCGGATTTTTCCAGATCCTTAGTCCATGAAATTTAAAAGAAGAATACAGATATAACAGTGAGAAATAAAAGCCATCAATCACTCATCTTCAGCCTGTTATCAGTTCGACTAATTCCAACCCGAGCAGGCTCCAAACAGCCTCCTTTAATTACCTTGTCACCAGTCTTGTCTCACTGACTGTCTTTGACAGAGCTTGCCCATTGTTCTACCAGCACAGTCCCAGCACTTCCCACTTCAGCCCAAGGAGGGGTCAGCAGTGCACAGAAAGAATGATTTGAACCTGGAGAGATTTAATGCACAGAGGTCTGGAGGTACAATACAGAGGCATACAGATAGATGTGTGCACGTAGAAATGTATGAGAGTAGGACATCAAAGCTCAGCCTAAATAACTGCCAATCATCACCAATACACTAATTTTCCCATTTTTATATGTAGGCTTTAACGATTTCATATGATGTAGGGAAGGGGATCTTTTTTTTTGTTAAGGGATCATGAAGTGGAAACATTAACTACTAAAAAAAGCTATTCTCTGATTTCTCTAAATCCTGTATTTCTGATTAGGGGTATACTCTGGGCCAAATAAATAAGGCCTTTGCTCCACCCTGACAGATGTATAATGGACAATTTTTTCCATGCTATCCCACAAAAAGAAAAATATTAAAATTAGTATGTCTGTATATACAACTGTGCAGCAAGTTGTCAACATCTGAATAGTGATTTAATAAAAACATAGAATTACCTCTAAAACAAAAAAGCATAAATGATCCCTAATTGTCGTATTTCCTCCTCATCTACAGTGAGGAGGACAGCATTATTTCTAGCATAGACTAAATTATGTTCCTGAGTGAAACCAGATGACATTGAGGAATTAATTACTGAGGCATTCAAAGTGACTACACAGAGATTTCCTGAAGGACTAGTATGGATTAATCATGACATCTCAAGGTGCTACCCTTAATAGGATTTCCAAAGATTTGATCTATGAGTAAATTTTGAGCTCATGAATATCACGTGAATCTGGATGTATTTTCCCACTATAGCTGTAACTGCAGAGACTTGTGTAGTTTCTACATTGTTAGTCAGTATGGATCTCTGTTGGTAATTTTAAGTATCTACCATTTATGCAACAAATAGTGGAGTTTTTCATCTTGAAAGCTGAAATTGCACTAGCTGGAGATTTCTACAGAGATATAAGCTATAATAGATAATAGGATATGCTTTTCTGAGTGGAAATGGAGTTGTATGAAAATCTACCACTCTGGAAAGCAAGTCTCCCTAACATTGGTTATTAGGTTATTTGTTGTGCATCTACATAACTATTTTATCAATATAGTTTGCATAAGTGATCAGTGGCATATGTAATCTATGGGAATTAATTGGACCCTGTGACAGTAATGAAAAAGAGAGATATTCAAAACTTGGTTGTGGCTTCCTTCTGAGAAAGAAGAGTACTCTGCTACGTAAGAAAACATTTTTCACATACAGGCATTACTGTGAAACAGGCTACTTTAAAGATGGACCTAGGAATATTAAGAAAGATTTTCCCCAATCAAAAAATATTGTGATTGACTTAAAATCCATTACTAAAGTAAAAAAACATACGAAGTGAAAAATATTCACAAATCTAAGTGAACACATTTACGAGAAGAAATAAAGAGGGAAAGAATACATCTGATGTTTTGTTCGCTTTCTGGATTGCTTTTTAAAGTAATTTAATTTTCACAAATGATTTTTACATCTTTTGATCATTTGCACATATATGCAATAAGATTTGAACATGATTTATAGATTTAGCTGTGATAATTGTATTTTTACTGAGACAAAGACCTCAGTCTCGCAAACACACATGATTTATTTTCGGAGCAAATAAAATAATCTTATCTTCATAAATCAAAGCCTATCAAAATGATCATTCATTTTAATTCTGTTGCAACATGGCTTGAGTTTTGTGTGGAGTTTTTTTATCCCAAGTTATCATAACTTTGCAGCTCATCGTAAAGGGACACGGCTGCTCCTGCTGTGTTATAGACAACTGCAGATCAGCTCCTTTGCTACTCTAAACTGCTGATGCCCCACATTGCTTCAGGCGTGTTTCAATACCTAATACCATGCTAACTTTATTTGAATTACTGATTCCTTGGTCTGGCAGCCAAAGTGAGGCATAATATCCATCAACTTTAGGCAGAATGAGTTTCCACTTTTAAGGTTCAGTTCTTCCCATAAGTGCAGATGCCAGAGTATTTTAAAAAGGCTTTTATGCACATTGCAGGCAGGATCCTCAAGGTGTATGTCTGAGCCATAAGGGTATGTAAACTTAAAACGCCTACTGGTTTAAATATGAGATATGGCCCATGCATCTTTCTTAATATGATCCTCAGATTAATAGTTAATCCTCAATTAATCCTCAGATTTACTTAAGTCTATCACCTCTACTGACTGTGACCAGAACCCTAAATTGAAGGTGTTCATCCCTGGTTTTACTCGCAAAGATGAGCATTAGACATCAGGGAGAATGATTGCATTGAACTGAAGCATTAGGTTTTGGAGTTTGAAATGAGCTTGTTTTTGTGAGGGATAGGTGTCAGCAGTTTTGGAGGCATGATCATTAAATCTGTCAGACGCTTGGTTGCTATAAATTACTAGAATTTCACTGAAGATAAGACAGCAAAGATACTTCGTGGTATTTCAGGGCCTGGTAACAAACGTTTGCATTTTGGATAAGAAGAATTAAAAAGATAAATAGTTAAATATTTGCACGTTTATATATGTGTGTACAGGAAGATATAGATAGATCAAAACAGATTGTAAAAACAAATGTACTTTCACACTAACAGAAAAGAGCTAAAATCCAGCTAAATTCCCTCTTTTTTTGATTCATACCCCCAACACCAAGTGTATACCCCCCATAAAAGTAACAAAAATTAAATATAAATGGAAATCATTCACTTATAAAGCCACTACTTCAAAATCTATCAGTAAATCAAAAAAAGGAGCATCTTTGAAACATGCTGCTTTAATTTTCACCGGGCATTGGGAAAAACTCTCAAAACAAATGAGCATTACACTTTACAAAATAGAAAGTGTATATACACCTTATAACAAGGAATATTAAAATATATCTTATAATAATGAACACTTACATGCTTCGTAAGCCAACACAGTAAGCACACATCCCTTCTTCAGAAAACATACATAAAAAAGCTGACAATTATAGTGAAAAAAGAACACCGAAGTGTCATTTTACAGCACAAACAAAATCACTTCTTGTCTCCACAAACCTTTTTAAAATGGCTGAGAATAAAAGGCAAGTATACCCTGCACAGGGTGGTGCCTTCCTGCAGTGAACAGACCCACTGACAAGAACTCCCCCCAGGATTTCTTACAGCAGCCTCAAAGGCATCTCTAAGCATTCTCTGATTTGCAAGCAGAGTCAGTGTGTAAGCATGGGCACAGAGATGCTTCTCCAGATCCTCTCAGGGTGGCCAAGGATGATACTGTGTCCCACAATCAATGACTGCCAACCAGCTGAAATCAGCATCCCTTTTTCACTATCAGCGCCCTCCGTCGCTCAGCGTATCATCAGCCTACTTCCTTGGAATGTCTTTTATTGATATTTTAAGCTATCTGATTATCAAATCTGTACTGAAATGGGTAAATCTGCCCCATCCGCTCTGATCTGGAGTTGGTCAGACATAGCAGATGGGGAGCCTCAGAGTGATCCAGCCATTCGCAAGGAAAAGGCACACCGAGACCCTCGCATTACTTTAGGCACCACGATGCTTAAATGAATAACCAACAGAGATAAAACTCTCTTCCCTGAATCTTGTGATCTGTAGTCTGTTAACGCATACCTGATAGTAAATCGTGAGAGAAAAAACATTCTCCCATAGTTTGCCTTCAGTTTTTTAATTACATACTTTCGAAAAGGTGCTGAAGTGGCGCTAATCTGAGCAATTGTTTTTTTTATGGTTGGCTATTGTCAAACCAAGCACTGAGGGGAAGGAAGACACTAGCCAGTTAATCCGTATTCTTTTTCTTCATTATTTAAAGTTTTTAGTACTATAAGTGGAGACCATTTTTATTTACTATAATTGCTTTTGACTTTTTTTCATGTGTTACATTTTAGGACATTACTTCTACACCATAAATATCAGGGCCATTCCAATAATCTCAGGTTTCAGTGAATGGGAGATACCAGGTGCTTGAGGTCCTGGTGTGGGACCCTGTCCTTAAACACCTACTCGGATAAAATCTTTTCATTAAGCAGAAAGATTCTTTTGTAGTTATGGTATATGAAAGAGATAAGACATGATACATATATTTAAGAACAAAACAAAGTAAAATGAAAAGAACAACAACCACCACAGAAGGTCCTTACTTAAAGACATCAAGAAACAACACAGGACTGAAGCCATGAGATTTTGCACTCCCTCGCAGCAGCGCCTAAGGCTGGATCAATCTCACATAACTCTCGTTTTGTCTATTTCTAGCAGATGTTAAGTCAATCTGGTGTACGCTGCCGTTTCGGTAACGGAGGCACATGCCAGTCTGCTGGTGACAGCGTGCCACTATCTGCACTTTGGACCTCCTGACGTCGTGGAAGAACTTTAGTGTAACTTTAGGCACAAGACACATCCTGCCGGTGCCTGAAGCACGTTCAACTTCGTATTCTTAACCTCCTTTCTATAGCACACGGGAAGGTTTGCTGGCTAAATCTCTGAGCCTATCAGTGCCCTGGGACATGGTGCCCCTGGGCTGGCAGGGCAGGAGTTAACCCGTAGCTGGCCCAGGTGGTGGCAATGAAGGTAGCTGGGTGGGCAGAGCTGGGAGGAGCCCCGTCCCCGCAGTGTACCAGCCTGCTCTCGGGGCTGGGGTTGGATTGCTGTTGGTGTGGCTCTGTTGGAGGTGGAGGTAGGTCTGAGCTTCCGAAAGAAAGGAATTGTTGGAAGTGAGTTTGGGAAAAGCGATGCAGGGGCTTCAGCAGTGCTGGTGTGCGTGCAAGAGGGTGAGGCGGGTTGTTTCTCCTCAAGTAAGAGGGTGGTGTTAGTTACGGGTGTATCGTCTTCATATAAACAACAGATTAATGTGCACGATGTCGCTTAACGACATCTTAAATGTTGTTGGAGAAGGTCTGGAGATGGAGGTTCTTGTGTACGTTCCGTGGTCTGTCCTTTTTGCAGCAATGGGGAGCGCCTTGGGCTTGGATTGTTTGTTTTCCCAGCTAAGTGAACTGAATTTGAAGAAATAATGAGAACTGGGTGTTTAGTCTTTCCTTCTGTGTTGAAAGAGAAAGCTAGTGTTCTTGCGATAGGATGAGGGGTAATGGTTTTAAGCTACAAGAGGAGAGATCCAGGCTGAGTGTGAGGAAGAAATCGGTGTTTCTGAGCAACCTGATCAAGTTGAAAATGTCCCTGCTCGTTGCAGGCGGGTTGGGCTATATGACTTCTCTAACTCAAACTATCCTATGGCTTTATGTTTCTTGTTACTATCTGTTAATTTTTTTTGTTAATTGTCTAAGTGCTTTTTTACTTCATTTAACACAACCAACTTGCAAAACTTTTGGTCACTTTTGGTCTTTATGAGTTTGTATGGGCAAACACAGCAAAGTAATGTAGATTAATTATATCCAATGAACTGGAATAATCACGGGTTTTGATTATGTCTTAGGAATTTGTGTGGTTAGTATTTTATTGACTCTTATGCTTCTGAGAATCGGCCATTGAGGAAAGGTTAGCATTAGGGTAGCTCAGTAACTGTCACTAGGCAATTAATTTCACCTGTAAGAAAAGCAAACAATGAACCGTTTTAATTAAGATACTGTGTTTGAAAGCAGATTTACTGACGGTGTGTCTCAACTATGTATTTCATCACTTAAATCCTACTGTTAAGCTATGCTTAGTTGGTTCTGAAAGATCCACTGTCTGGGTGTGATTATGGTAGCTGACACAGCTGATGTGCATTCCTTCAGGCACAGCTGCAACAAATATCTAGAGCTGTCTATCACGTAAGTATGCAGCTGCTGAAAGGAAAAATATTGATTATGGTCAGCTTTTTAAAGCTTAGTAACATATACTTACTACTTAAGTATGCAAAGTGTCAAAACATTGCTATTCACTGTGTCTTCTGTAGATTGGTGAGGTCTGCAGCTTGAATTTCATTTATGCACCCCTCACGGTTGCTTGGTGATCCCAAATTCTATAGCAGTGTTGAAGAGTGTTAATGTTGCTTCAGCTCTTGCCATGAATTTGTAGGACAAACTGGCTTCATTTCTTATCTTTTTTTTTCCGGACAGAATGTCCTTAGAGCAGCTCTTCCCAAGACAGTTCAAAGAGAGAGCTCTACTCAGAAAACTTCCCTGTTTTCAGGAGCATTTACGTTTTCATTTAGCTGCTTGTCTGTCTTCCAACACTGTAGAGGAGATGGCAAATTCCACAGTTTTGGGACACAGTACAAGCACTTAGACTAGAAATGTAGATTTCTAGCTGTGCTCTGTGTGTCCAGTGAAAGTGTACACACAGTATACTGAAGGTAGGGAACAGGTTCTCACTGAATAACATTAGAGGTTTTTTTTTCTCTTTGACAGAGTACAAAGCACTGCTTGTTCTGTGAGCCAAGAGTCAATATGACTTTCAGTGCTTAACCCTGTCTTTTGCGATAGGAATGCATTCCCAGAAAAGTGTTTCTGTTTGATATATCGCTGCTTTTGTCAGATACCCACCATGTGGATGTCTTGTTGTATGCAGGAAGGTCTCGGCTTGGGGTTTTCAATAAAATCTGTACTAGTTATTCCTGGACTCACGCTGAGGTGTCACTTGCTGAATTACTCAACAAGATGCTGCTTTTTTTTTTTTTTTTTTTTCAGTTTAAAAGCCTTAAATTCTTACCGCAGCTTCTTCAGTAGAAATTGTATGGAAGCAGGCCTTATTCTGTGAAAAGCATACCTGGAAAAATAAATTCAGGTTGTTAGAATCGCTGCTAAAATGAAATGGTGCTAACAAAGCAGAACTTTGTGACAGCTCTGGGATAATGTAACCTTGTGGAGGTGGAGGGCAGAACAGGCAAGAAAGAAATACAAAATTCCTGTTTCAATACATTTATGGTGTTTCGAGGTCAAAGCATTTGATTTGGGTCATTTGTAATAGCAACACCACCACCGGCGATAATACTCTTCCTTTGCTTTTTACACTTCTGAAATGTATAGAACTAAAGCACATTTCTTTACATATATCTGTGAAAATTAAACTGAGCCTAGCATATGTATCGAATCTCAGTGCCTTGTGGTTGTTCTGAGCTTGGTGTGTAAAGGGAGAAGGAGTCAGCCAAAGAGTAAGTTGCTCCAAACAAAAACTATTATTATTATTGCTGCTTTTTGAATCTATGGCAAGTAACTCTGGCTATGATATGACTTTTTGAAATTCTCTATGTGAGAGAAACATTCTGTTCTCTTTTCTACTTTTTTCCTAAGGGAGATAAAAACTTTTGTTCTCCTTTCACAGTTATCTTTCTGTATTATGAATGGTCCTTTATTTACATATCTCTCGCCTAAATTTATTCTTGTACGAAGGCATTGAACTACTGCTGGAATGATCTAGAACAGTATTGCATTAAAATAAATACACTTGTTGCATTAGAGCCAAAATCTAAAGCTAGCCAGAAATTAATTGAGCTCCTATGGAAAAAAACAACTGGAAATTCATTAAGCTCGATTCCACGCGGGTATCATCCCGACGTAATGGGTGGAATAAATCTTACTGAAGAGGCATGCCTGCTTTGGTGAGGAGGGAGGAGCAAGCCCGTCGATTTGTCCGCGAAGTTAGGTCATAATCGCTCCCAATCAGCAGCCCATTATAAATACTACACCTCGTTTATCCCTTCACCACGTACGTCGCAGCCTCAGGCCTCGTTCCTATAAATAGCCTTTTTCCAACTTTTGCGTTAATCAGCTTTTCTGCACGACGGAACATTTAGCAACATCAAATACTAGTTTCAGACAAGCTTTCATAGTAAAAATCTCCTATTCTCAACTACTAATTAGCAATTTTAATGTGTCGTTTGGTTTTTACCACATATATTCTATTTGTGGTACTATGACATACTTAATGTAGTTATGCAGTTTGTGCATAAAATTGTACCATAAAAATAAAACACTTGGTTAAAAGGTCAGTAAACACAAATCCTGAACCTGACTTCCAGGATTCAGGCTGCTTCCTTTTAATCTCATCTCCTCTAGTTTAATATCATTTTAGTCACGATTTCTTAGAGCAAAGCCCAAGTGTACTCAGAAGTGGACAAAAGTGTTTATTATTCCCTTATTACTGGAATGCTCTGGGTTGTTTCATTATGACATTGTTGACTACATATATTTTAGCAAATCTGAGTTTCTTTAAGATCACATAGGTAGTTGTGATTCATATCTTCCTATAAATTATTTCTCTCAGATTTCTTACTACTTTAGTTGACTTAGTTATTTAAATCTAGGGTTTTAAGTGAACATGAATATGCTGGTTTGTAATTTTTGAAGGGATTAATTTTGTTGATTTGTAGATCGGTTTTGCCATCTGTGTAAGAACATAGGGGTTATCTTCACCTATTTTACCTCTGCAGTAGATAACATCCAAGTTGTTTTCTAATGGGTTGGCTTAAAAGAAATGGAACTTCTGGAGAATTGAGTTTGTTGCTGCGCTTCAGCTCCATAGCAGGCTGCTTGTTGTTGCCGCTGCCAGCAGACAAGGTGCAGGCTGATGCGCTGGTCCCACAAGATGTTATGTTTGGATGGTGGCTGTGGATAACACGGGTGTGTGGACAGCCCTAAGCCCAGATCTGGGAGAGGGATGTCACTGTCACACCCTGGTACTTGTCTCTGTGTATGTAAATTCTGGGTATTGAGATGCCTGGCTATCTGGATTTTTGTTGAAACTTAAAAACATAGAAGGAGGGTTGTAAGTTAAAATGTATATGGAGGAGGGTAGAGAAGGTGAGGTGAAAGAGACTAAAGGTTATCTGCAGCTAATAATTTTTCCTTCAGAAAGACTTAATTTGGAAACCATCTCTGAACATGACCTAATTTTGTTATTGATAGCATTTCTGGTTATTCCAAGCCTGATGAGAAAGATATTTTTTAGTGCTGTGGACAGGAAGGAAAGGAATAAGTTTAAATCAATTCAATCACATTTTAATATTGTAAAACAAAATGCTATAACTAAAGCAAACTTTGAGGTTTTGTATAATTATGGAATGTAACAATGCAGAGCACAGTAATTTCTTTAGCTGCTGACTTCATTGCCTGAGCCTTTGTCATATACCAAAGTCCATTTTTATACCTAGAAAGAACTATTGATGGAAGACAGGGAGTAACTTACTGCTTTCACAAGCTTGAAACTTACAGTCATTACAGGAAGGAAAGTTCTTACTAGAAGTATATGCAAAATTGCTAAATGTACTTGTGTGAGATACATAGTACTTTTAGATAAATTAGGATTTTATTGGAGGTTAATTTTCTCTGAACCTTGATGTATAATAATTCAAACTGTCGAAAGCAGCTCTTCAGTCTAGGAGTGCTTATCTCTTAGTGTCATTATTTCAAACCTGAATGAATGTCCATTATAATGACTTCCTGAGCCACCACTGTTAGAGAAATGTACATTTAGAGAGGTAAGCATACCAGTGATGGTTTAAATTTAATAACTAACAATATCTTAAGTATGCCGTAGAGAAAACATGCAATTATGAGCTACATGGAAAAAACTACACTGGATTTTCTTCTGTCCTTTCTTTTTTTGTTGGAGTAGAGAAAAAGAACAGCTGGAAGGGTTTCATAGGCTTCAAAGTTTTAATTCTCTCAGAACATTAATGAGCAGAACCATTCTTGAATAAATTTGGTAACTTTGTAAGGAAACTTCAGCTGTAGTTCAGGTTTGCCACTTCAGGGTGGAGCTTTCCAGTGGCTCCTAGGTTTTTAGCCTGTGGGTGACTGCACACTTCATTTTTATCTGCAATGGAAAGGGCACCAGAATCAACAACTTCTTTCAAAGCTGTTTCATTTTTCTTTTGGTTGACTCCCATCAAGGTGCATGCAGGCTCATTCTGAACTAAGCTGCTTGTTTGCAATGTGTTTTAGTCTAAGAAAATTTGTATCAGCTAAGAATCCTTAAAACTTATCTCTGTTCAGAGAAGTTAAAATTGGCAGATTCGTGCCTGATGTGCAGCAAACTAATTCCTCATGCTCAGGAGAAATACTGTGTTTATTCAGGCCTGGGCGCTCCATGGACTTTTCCACAAATCAAGCACACGCAATGCCAGCTTTCTCATTACATTTGTATACAAAAGTGTATAGTTGTGCAGCCCTATTAGAAAGTAGGAATTTAGTTTCCAAAGCAAGAGCTGGAAGCATGGTGAATTTACCAAATTAGGAAAAGAGAATAAGGGAATAACACTCCCAGTGACAGTGATTGGTTGTAATCCACATAAAAACTCTGCTATGTCATTCCTTCTAATCACTACACATCCTCAGAGGAGGGGTCTTCACCTGGGCTAGGGTCTTTTTGACCTGTGAATGAAATTTTTAGTATTAGAATGAAGGCAGTTCACTTCAGGACACTTAGAAGTTAGTTTCATTGACAAGTTGGTTAACAGAATGGTTGCTTTGCCAAGCTGTCAAATAACTCATCCTTGGTATTACCGGTCCTGGATGTTCTCCTTTTGATCTTTCAAACAGGACCAGGACCTGATTTTACTCATTAAGTCCTGTCATAGGTCATCTTGACCCATGTTCAAGATCCTAATACGTGCAGTAACTATGATTACCCACGCCAGATGTAAATACATTATATCAAACATGAGGCAGCTTTCATATTTTGGAAATATTTGGCCTTATTTTGGACACTTGATCTTAATGTGAGGGGTGGAGCGCTTTGAGTACAAAAGATTTTGTAGGGGTCATTAGCTGCATTTTTGTCTTCCTGGTCAAAAAACAACTAGGTGGCATAATGACTGAATACAAACACCTACCATGTGGAAAATAGACACTGTTTAAAAAACTCAACAGATGTAGAGTCCTGTTCTCATATCTTCTAGCCAATACTGTAATTTCACTTAATAGTCCAGTCATTTACTTTTTTGCATACAGGGCTGTCTCAAGATGTCTAAAAATAGTTTGTGCATATGCAGTGAACTCCCTGAAAAATCTTTATCAACAATAAAAAGGAAGTTTCTTTTGTTTATATAGCAAGCTTCAACCCAGGCTTTGAACTAAAGTTAACTGTGTAGTTACCATTGACTACTTGAATTTGTAATTGTCCCTTAGAAGTTGCTTTGTAATAGAGCTGATACAGGACCAAAAGCACCTTGGGTCCTACTTATTACTGTGTGCTGATTTACTAGTTTTCTTTACATAAGTCTGTGCTACCAGTTTACTGATTTTTACAGCTTGCTTGAGAGCCCATGTAGCCGCTTCGTTGTTTAGTTTTGGCTTAGTCTGATTTGACCTTGTGTGTTAATCTGTGTTTTGCAATTGCACTCTTTCTTTCTTCCTTCTTAAGGTCTGGGAATCACATCTCTTCAGATCTCTTCTTGCCTTATGTACCTCATAATGATTGATACATTTCAGGCCTCAGTAGCAACTTTAATCTGCTAAGGGTTTCTGTACCAGACTTTTTTGCATGGAGAGTGGCTGTCAGGAATATTCTCCCTTCTACTTGTTCCATTTGAATTCCAGACTTTTCCTCTGCTCTTTTTTTTTTTTTTCCCAAAAAAATTTTACTAACCAAGTAACCAGGGATTGTTCATTTTATTTTGTCACTGCATTGAACACTTTTCCATTGTAATCAAATTGTCCATGATAAGATTACATTACTATATGATCTCATTGTCTCGGTCCTTTAACATTATTCTTTTGGTTGTTCTGGCTGGTTGGTTTTTTGGTTGGCTGTTAGTTTTTGTTTTCCCCAAGGTCCTGTATGCATGTAAAAGGGAAGGGACAACATTAATATCTTTTAATAATAAGACTATGGAGCAGATAGAGAACTCTGTATACTTTAGACAGTGGATAAATATGAAAGACAGATGAGCTTTTGTACCTGTTCACATATAACCAAATTTATGTGGAAAATGGGAGTAAGAGGTCAGTCCTAGTACTACAGTTTACAAGGATGATGTGTTGTGTAGTCCTATTGGAAAGCAGGAATTTGTCTTCTTAAGCAAGAACTGAAAGTTGGAAGCATGGTGGGTTTATCAGATTAGGAAAAGAGAATAAGATGTCAGCTTTACTATCCCATTCGTAGCAGCAGTATTATATGTTCATGAATTTAAGTTTTTGCCTCTTCAAAGGACCACTGAAATGTACTAGCACATTATATTCAAAGTTCAGTCTTGATTTTGATCCTGATCAAAGGGATACACTTCAAGTATTTTGACATCTAATCCCTTTTCCTCACTTTGATCATTTAGACTGAGGTACAAGTAACCACTTCCACTACCTGTGTCAGCCAAGAATGAAAGGCATCTTATCTGAAGATAATGGATGCTGCTGCTTGGAGCATCATCCCCTTGATATTTTATTGTAAAAGGTGTCTCTCTCCTCTTGCCTGCAATTTCTCATGATACAGTGCAGCAGTGCTGGAAAAAATCTATTCTGGGGGCAACAGGAATGAAACCATCACAGGTTACATGTGAATTCTATGCAATACAATGTGAATGAGTCCCTAGAGAGTAATAGAAGGTTAAAACAAACAGCCGCTTTAATGTTGTAATATAAAATTTCTCATGAGATGCTATCATTAGGCAGATCATTACAGACTTTTTTTCTTGTATCATAAAATAGAATTGGCGTTTATTTGGGCTGATATCCTACACAACAAACTATAAAAGAGGGATTTATGGAGGCAGTAGGTGCCACATAAAAGTTATTTTGTGGTGGTGAGTGCTGTAGATGGGCTCTAGAAACCAATGAGCAAGGGTCTTAAGAGAGATGAGCATAGAGGGTCCTAACCAGTCTGTTGTCACAATCTGCTTTTGTCACCAGGTTACTTAAAGAAGATAGATCTTGCAGTTATGTCACTTGTTGGTCTCAAAGCTGTAACAGTTAAATTGTGACCCAAAATACTGATACATCACTCGCTAAATTTGACAAGAATAAATGCTGGGGAAAGACATTTCCTGGCTTTGCTGCCTCCTTTTCATTGTGTTTTTAAAAAAATCAAAAGAAATGATTTCTACTCAGTTCTGTCAAGAAATTACGGTGTGCAAGGTGTTAAGCACAAGAAAAGAGTAGAATTTTTCATGTGTAAAATATCCCTCCTTTCATAATTTCACTGAATTTCACAATTTAGGTTTAGTTCTGTCTTGCCTCATATCCTTCACCTTTCTCAGTGTGAAGCCTCTTTTAAGAGGATCAGTGAGGAGACTGTATTTTTCTTAAGGGTATATAGAAAAGTGTGGACAAAGACTAGTATAAAACCTAAGAGAATTCCCCGCTATTTAGATCTCAGTCACAGCTGTGAGCATCTGGTTTCAGCTGCCCAAATTTCTCAGTGTTTCTGGTTGATTGCCTTCCTCCTGTGCACTATTTTTCTCTACCACCAGCTTTTTCCTACCCCTTGCCCTCATTCTGTCTTGCTTTTCCCTTCTGAAGCCCTGCTCTTCCTCCCAAGGTGGACCTCTGTTTGAGGGGAGGGAGGTGTTGAGGAGAAATGTTTGCTTACAGTCTTGTTAAAGAGTGGCATTTCAGCTGATATGGGTGACAACAGGGGGAAATGTATCACTGTCTCTGCAGATGAATGGTACTTGGCAGAGCTGGAATAGCTGCTTTGTGGCTGGCTCCTTTCCATGGTTTACATCTCAGTTCTGCTTCTGGTCTGGTCCACAAGTCCCTGCTTAATGCACGTAGTGCTGTCTAGTTTCATGGGACTTGCACTTGGTTTCTTGTGGTATGGACAGTGGGACTGAAAGAAACAAAGGCCAGCAGCTAAGTTTGTTTTCCAAATAGTCAAAGTGTGAAATGTGTAGGCTCCATTTATCATTCCATCTGTCTCTGTGGAGACTGACCTGCTCATGTTTGCCCATCACTTTTTTGTTTTCCGTGACTAAATGTTGCCTGCTGAGACAAACATCTTTGAATCTGAGTTTCAAAACATGCACAAATGATAAATTGCTTTATTTGTTCAATAAATACTTTTATAGGAATGTTTTAATTGTAATAAATAAGGGGGGGAAAGGCTATTACTTGTTGCAGGTGTTCCTTGTAAGCAAAAATTTTATTGATACTGTCCCTGAAAGCAACAGTTGTGAAAAATAACTTTGTAAATCTGGAAGGCTGCAATGATGTGATTTATTTTTACATACAACTATATTAGAAATCCATTCTTAATGTATTAGAGGATGTTAGTTTCAGACAACTATAAGCTATAAACACCAAAATGGGCTTACAGACAGAAAAGCCATGAATATTTTGCATGGTTTGAGGACAGCTCAGTGCTCCGGCAGGTCAAACCTGTTAGAGGTGGTGTGAGCACTGCTCTCTGCCATTAGAAAGGGGCTTTCCATGTTCTGGAGTGTTGAGGACACAGCTGAGGGCAGCTGTTGCTGTTCACGGTTGTAAATGGATGCTTTAAAACATCATTATTTAGACGTTTCTCTTGTAGCCATTTAAGTGATATACAGACCTCCTCCATTACTGAGGAGTTACTTACTGGCTCATAACCACAATGGATTTTCAATCCTGCTACCTCCTTGGTGTCCCCTTAGTTATCACCATAAAGCTGCATTTGCAGCTTCCTAAATAGAGGCAGAGGCCAGCACCTTAAAGTTTTCATTCTATGTGTTTTCTCCTTTCTTTTAGGAGCCACCTGGGGAGAAAAACAGAACATACAACTTTTCCTTCAACTCTGATCCTTCTGGTATTTGTTAGCAGCTTTCAGTGGCAATGCAAAGCTGAATGAGCCTGCCTTCAAAAAGATACTTCTTTCTGTGGGGAAAAATGCATGTACAAAGGATTTTTCCAGAACCTGCCAAGAGGTAACTAATTCCTGTTTGTCTCAAATACAAATTTAAGTGCTCTGTTCCTCTGTTTATATCTACATGACCTTCTGCAAGAACACATAGGTTAAACAGTCTGACAGGTAACAGGTGAAGCTGTTGCCTTATGCTATAATAGTATTTCAATATCCTTAAAATAGCCAAAGGGAAGAGATCCTCTAATTCGTTTGACCTGTAACATTTTAGTGGTGGTGTCTGTTTTGCAGGAGCACTGATGTGCTGTTTCATAGTTGTCTGTGGCAGCTTATGCATGCAAGGGTGAAAAGGGTGAGCTGTGATGAGTGCCATAAAACTGAAGGGAGTGGAGAGGGATGCCTAAACAATTCAAAATGCCTTTATTAAGCCTTCTTTCCATAGTTTCTTAGAGGGAGGGGAAAAAGCATCTCTTTCAAGCTTGGCTGGGCTTAGAATTAGCTGCTGCCTTCCTTCCATTGTCTCATCACCTTTGTGGTACCGCTGCTGGCTTGATGGCAGTTTCAGCTCACGAATAGCCAGTCTGCTCCTGCAAGCAGAGGGCTGTAACTTCACCTCGTATTTACAGATATATTGCTTTGACTTTGAGAGCTGTGAGGAAGGTTCCAATGTTTTAATTAGTAACTTTTTAGTTGTTTTCCCTAGTAAATTTGTTTAATGTGAACTCTAATATGCTTTGAATCCCTCCATGTCATTGTTGGAGAGATGAAAGTCCTTTTTTATGGAAACATTCTCTTTACAGCTCATTCTCAAAGCATTTGAGAACCTTAAAAGCTTTTGGAAGAGCTGGCTTCTACTTTTCTAAATGTAGCAAGGAGGTAACTTGGTAGGCTGAAGATTTACCTAAATATTTTTATAAGTCTTTCTCAGTTTCACCTATGTGGTAAAAGTAAAATAAACTTCTTTATGTTGGTATGCAAAGCATTTGACCACCTTTCCTTATTGGCAACACTAGGGAAGAACTTGACAAGTGTCTCTGGAGGAGGTGGGATATGTTCCAAAATATCCTACAGATGCTAATTTGTTACTTTGAGCACTGTGTTGTAAACATCCTTTCCCATCTGTTTCATAGCTATCAGTTTTTTTAGTTTAAGGACAACGACTTGAATATTTGGAGCTTTTCTGAAAAGATGAGGAGAGTCCTTTGTGTATCTTTTGTTTCCTTTCTCATAAAGCTAAATCACTTCATAAAATGAAGAGTTTTGGTGCCAGAGATTTTCAGATATCTGCTTTCTTACGCTGTCCTATATGCAGGTGTTAGTTATTCCCCGAGCTCTGTGTGAGGGTTTCTTTTTGCCAGAAGACACTACAAGTACAGGCTCTTTCATGTTCATGCACAATGAGCACGTGGGCATCAGCGTTTTGCTGGAGGTAGCTTTCTACAGAGGATAAGCCTGGTTTGCTGGCTGAAGTCAAAGGGCTATAAGCTCATATGGAAGTCTTCAGTATTAAAAGGCTTTTTCAAGAGAATTTTGGTATGACTTTATATAGGCTTCACAGTTAACATCTCATGCAAAAATACGTATTTTTGTCTCAAGATTCCTGAATTAGAGTTTCATTTTGACAAAAGGAGTTTTATTTCTGGTTTGTCATTTGCCTTTATATTTACAGTTTGCATCCTTTATAAAACATGAATCAATGCTTTTTTGCATCTTTTGGAACAGCATAAAGACAGGTTGTAAAGAATTGTTTGGCTCTGAAAGCAGGCTTAAAAATGCCTGAAGGTCTGTATTTCTGATGCTTAGCTTATCCTGAACTGTAGGAAGCGGAATCTTCTGGAATGTATTTTATTAATGGAAATATTCAGGCTAATAAAACAAGCATCCAAACCAATAAGCAGTATTATAGTCTACAAGAAGTCTGTATATAAAAGCACTTGCAAGTTTCTTAAAACAGTGAAATCATAGGTAAGTTCACCTTTATGTGATTCAGTGTATGTAAGAGATAATTTCATGAACTACTACTTTGGGTATAATACTTCTCTGTGATACGGCATGCTCTCTTCTGGAGAGGTTGTTTCAGTATTATACTGCAGCAAAGAACAAAATAGTTATCTCTGTCTAAAAGTTAGCATATATTATGTGTGTAATACACTCATTTTTTGGCTGTGAAGCACTTGGGGAGGATGTAGGAAAACCTGGACCATGGCTGTAAAACCTCATACAGTAAAAGCAGTTGGGAAGGATGTAGGAAAACCTGGACCAAGCCAGAAAGATCTTTTAAAAAGGTATATATATTACACTCTCTCTCTCCCTCTCTCTCTCTCTCCCTCTCTCCCTCTCTG
>NW_009918686.1:54075-87381 GCF_000696875.1 Nestor notabilis
TCTCTCTCCCCCTCCCCCTCTCTCTCCCTCTCTCTCCCTCTCCCTCTCTCTCCCTCTCTCTCTCTCTGTAATGGAAATGGTTCAGATTCCCTTCTCCCCACTTTATTGAAGTGTTGGTTATTGTTTGAGGAGGTAATGTTTATGGAGTTACAAAATTAAAGGTAGAAGGAGAAACCAAAAATGAGGCACATAATAAATCCCCAGCTTTGCTGCAGCATGTCAGCATTCTTCAGGGCCTCCTGGATATGGGTGTTAAAGTCCAGTCTGTTGAATTCAGACAAGTGGCACATTACTGTCTTGAAATGATTCTATGAAGTAAAATTTCATGAGGAATAAGGGACCCTGTGCTGTGCTATGCACAGCTGTGCTATGCCAGGCTATGCACTTGGCTGTTCAGCCTGATGCCTTTGCCACTGGAGCATGTAGGTGTTACTGTCCTGTAGGAAAGGGTTCCATCTCCCTTGAAAAAAGCTCTGCAATAAAATGGTAATGTTGCCATGATTAATCTTAGAGGTGCTTACAGGAGAGGCAGTAGTTTTCAGAGTGGCATGATGCACTCGAATCTGTATCAGATAGTTTAGACTTGTTAATTATAGATGCTGTGAGATATTACAGCTGTTGCAGTCAGTTTTTGCACTTGTCTACTTTGAATTGTTAGGAAAAGATTTTTTGCCTTTTCATTTAGAGCTGGCTATTGCTTTTGGATCCAAAACACTTACCTACTTCAACAGCAAAACTGCTTTTCTTAATATACCAGCTATTCTTCCTGTCATTATGACAGATCTTAAGATGTATCAGGCTCAATCCTAAACATAACTTCATGTTTGCTTTAAAGTCAAAGAAGATCTAAAGGAATAATGTTAGATTTAAATTGATTAAGGACATTAATCTCTACTGAAAACATCACACTGATAGCTTTTACTTGCTTTTACATTTTTAATGGCTTATATTTTAATATTGCCATGCTGTAACTTTGAAAAACTGGAGTACTTTAAAATATCGTATACTCAAGCAAGATTCTTAAAAGTAATTTTAAGCTTTAAGTGTACTTGAACACTTCTGACACTCTCTAAGGAGAGAAGTTGAAAAAACTTTATGACCAAACAAAGCGAAAAAATCGTTCCAGGGTATTTAGGTGGTTTTCTCTCCTGTTTTAGGCAGATGCATGTGGATTTTTTGTTTCTAACGGTGTTATTCTCTCCAGCCACATATGTGTTCTTGGTTTTGCCTGTGTTTTTTAGTTGTGTGATACCTGAAGCATCGCAGAGTAATTTACAGAAATGGGGCTATTTTGAAGAATAGATCTTTGTCTTAATTGGATGTGGGTTTTTTTTTTTCTTCTGTGAGTGATTAAAGAGGGAACACAATATGTCAAACAGATTCATATTTCACCCAGTGTAGGAGAGCCTGAACCCCACATTCACTGGAAGAAGGTGGCAAATCATTCATCAGTTAGGTGCATTGCAGGGGTGGACTTGAGAAAAGCTTCACTCGCACTAGTAGAAACTAGAGTTACATCTATGTGGTGCTGCCAGTGGAAAGATAAATGGGGAAAAAGTAAGTATCAAATGATAACGATTGATTATAACGCCATCTTTGTGTGGCAGGATTAAAACATACTTGCCAACACATGATTTTTTTTCTAGTTGTCTCAGATGGCTTTCAGCATTGCCACCAGTAGGAGCTGTGCTCTTGGTTCCACAAAACAGATTCATGCCTTCTCTCCCGTCATGCATCATGAGACAAAGATGTCCCTGAAAAATAGATGTATTTGCGATGCTTGCTGCAGAAGGTCTGAGGTCCATCAGGTCTGATGCACTGAGGTTTCACAGGTGCAGAACATAAAGTCCACAGCCAAAGTGCCTCATGAGCTATACTATAGTAGCATAGGAGCAACAGGCTCCTATATACTACAGGATAAAAGATACTATAGGACCAACAAGGCCTTGTACAGCTTCTTTTGCAAGAATTGTTGCTCTACAACTGAGTAAACAGACTTTTCTTAAGGCTTGGCTAAATCAAAATAGTTCACCACTGGTTTGAATGCAAGAATTGGACTCCACTTCCCAAAGATGGCAAATATCTTTGTACTTTCCTACAAAGCTGTCGAGATGGAAGGAAGGCATTTTATTGGTTGGTTTCATAGTCTGCCCTCTGTTGGTGTGGAAAGGGAGGGCTGGTAGAAGTCAGAGGCAACTGAATTAACAAAAGATGTTAAGATGGCATTAATGCAGAATGGAACGTGCTTTCTTTTGGCATTGTGTCGGTCAGTCCTGATTTTACAGGATTCAAGGAAATGCTGTAAGAAATGAGCAACTTTGGTGGTTTTTTTTTTTTTTTTTTTTTTTCCTTTCTTAAAAGAGATTCTAGAAATATTACCTGAGACCTTGTAGTGCTGACTTGATTAATTTTTACTTAGTTTTTTAATAGCTGGACACTGAGGTAACACACAGGCATATTTTAGTGATCCCCTACAAGCTTTTGCACAATCATAACAAGGTGAAATCCTGTGGTCAAGAAAAGCTTTGCAAAGCATTAAGCTAAACACATGTATTTGTCTGATTTTGACTGAAGGATTAGTGATTTGTTTCTTTATGAAACTCTATGCTGAGCTTTTAATTAAGCTTACCAGGCACAAGTGCACTTCAGGTGATCCAGATGACCTTTAAAGGGCCTGCAGCAGATGGTGAAAAGTCTGTGTTCTGCACAGTATTCTGCTGTTTTGTCTGTTAAATAAGTATCTAATTACTCCCAGTCTTATCTTATTTCAACACAGTGTCACTAAATTACTTACATGGCTGTAAGTAAGGTAATCCGTTGCCAATCCGATAAGCTTTCAGTTTGACTTTTTGGGAAGTAAACTTGCACCTGATGAGAATTTTCTTTCGAGCAGACAAGAGCATTTTCTAGTACTTTTCCAGAGGCTCTTAACAAGATCATTCACTCTTTCTCACATAGCTTTTCTTTCAGCTGTTCTAAATAAATTGCCTGTGACAAATTTGAGGGGCTTTTTTTAGAAAGTTTGTTTCTTGAGGGCGAGATGGCTTTTATTTGTGATGTCTTATCCTGTGATGGGCAGGAGGATGCAAGCACTTAAGAAATAATAGCATCAACTCTTTGTATATATGGACACTGAACTATTACTCTGTTATTTTTGAGCTGCTGCTCATGTCAGGCAGAACGGTTACTATATAGAGGAGCAGCACTTGTTCAGGTGGTTGAGTTATCCTAAGTTAATTTCTTCTTCAGTAATTTCTTGAAGAGGTCTAAGGTGTTAAAATAGGCAGGTTCTTATTGGATTCAGTAGCTAGATTTTTTCTTGCCTATGACTTGTTTTCTTTTTCTGTCAGTCTCACTAATTCTGAGATGGTATGAGAAGATTGGAAACACTGGGGATGTGCTCCCTCCTCTCAGCCTTCCTGCAATTGTCCTCTCTGCGCGTCAGCTCATCTGCAAGTATGCAGAGGAGGGATGTATGCCATTAAAGGGAAAAAATAATGAATTGCTCATATGCAGTCTCAAACATGGGAAAGAAGGGAGATATCCTGTGATCAAAAAATCCCATAAGTTCTGGTCTCCAAATAGTGACCCTTTGTTGTCTAGTTCTGTCTTCAAACTGTGTTCTGACTGTTGCTGTCCTACAACCCTGTGCAAGCTGCATGTCCTGCAGAAATAGATGAAGTTCTGAAGGCATGCATTACGGTATTCCCATAGAGCTCAGATTAGGATAAGGCTCCTTAGGCATAGAATTGCCCTTATCCTTCTACCTCAATAGCTATTCTACAATAACAATAGAGGGGAAAATAATGTTTGGGAGGAACATATCAGTGCTACTACTCAATTAGAGTTTTGTGTTTTATATAGTTCATATGCTTAATGCTTGCCAGATACAAGCTGGGCTGGATGTCTGATGTTAACTGGTTGGCAGGTCTTCAGGCCAGTAAGTACTGATTTTTATTTTTAGTTCTGTCATCCTCTTGTTTCTGAATGAACTTGTTTCATCAGAAACAGCCATTCAATTAAAATGGTGAAAAGCACTCGATTCAGCCAAAACTCAAGATGACATGTTCTGACAGACATGGCTGGTGTCTGTTTTGAACTGGTAGAGAAAGGAAACTGCTGTCTTATTTGAGTTTCTGAATGCTTGTGTCTTGCTGTCCTGTGATGCTCTGTCACAACTCAATGGCACCCTGTAGCCTTAAGGTAAGTAGTCTCCTTTTGGTCTCCCCACATCACCTATAGAAGTTGAGAGCTCCATGAGCTGAGTTGAGCACTGCTGCAGCTGCTACACCTCTTCTAAGTAATCACCCTGGTTTTGCACAGCAGAGTAATTTCGCCTGTCATTTCCACCCTAAATGTCAGGAGATTTGTTTGAAAGTGAGGTTCAGGTCCAGACCAGTGTTCTTAAAGCTGTGTTTTAAGAGGAGGTCAAATGAGAAAGTGTAATGCTGCTTTCTGCATTTAAAAAAAATCTATCCATGTAGCCAGTGAAGGGAAACGTCTGATTCCTGTGATTTTTAGTCATTGTCCTTAATCAAATCCTCAGAACAAAACACAGGAAAAGACAAGCTCACAAGCAGCCAAACAACCTTTTTGACTTTAGTCTCTTGAGTTCCCATAAATAGTTTACAAACTAATTTTCTTTAAAAGAGGAAAAACCTGTTACTAGGAGCAAGATGCTTAATGTGTTTCTGGTAAATATGCAATTTAATCTAATAGTGCTGTTCTTAGCTGTTAATATCCATGGATGACCTGTTTGGCATGAACCTCTGAAAGCAGAGCTGGCCTATTAACCTGCCTGGGTATCTGTTGGTCTCGTTTTGAGAGTGATTTGGAAGAGCTTGGAGAAGATCATATCATAGCATGATGCCAGGGAAGTATTAACATGAGTGTACTCACCACTTTTACTACATGATCAATTGTTATAGAGGTGGCTATGTTTTTGTATTAGAAACCATACCAAGTTAAACAACAACACTTTGCCTCCCTGTGAAATACTGCTGGTAATTTCTGTTAAGCTGGATAAAAGCTCCAGCTGCAGAATTTAAACTTTATCTCATTCTGAGGTTATAAACCACCAGGACTTTTTCCCTAAAATAGTATCCTTTCTTGACTTTTAATGTGATCTCCTATTTTTAAAACATCTGGGTGCTTGTGATGATAATGCAAATACTGGTGACCATGGAAATGGTTCAGTAGAGATGGGTCCTGAAATCCCTGCCACTGCTCTGCAAATGAGAGTACAGTATAGCTAAGGATGCAGTGAAATGAAAAGCAGCCATGCCGCTCGGGAGTGGTGAGTGGCCTCTCCACAGCAAGGGTTGGGGAAAGCCTAAGGACTGTCTGGCTGTGTTTTCTGTATTGCTCCATGCTGTACCATGTTTCAAGGCTAATCTACTTCTTGCCTCATAAATAACAATCATATTCTTGCTGCTTTTACCAGTTATTAGATGGGAATAATCATAGTGAATCAAACTTCTTGTCACCAAGTGCAGTATTTTGTCTCCACCAAGTTGCTTCCAGCACATACAAATTTTTAAGGAAGGTGTAAGAAACCATTGCAGCTTGTGGAGGTTGTGTCCTTCAGGCATTATTTTTGGGGATTACCAACGCCATGTCCAGTGGATGTAGAGCTCAGGGCCCCAGCCTGTGTCTTTACTGGGCTCAGGGAACAATAGGGTGTCTGTGTGTGCCCCAGCTCTGTGCCTTTGCTCATTTGCCTGGTCTTTTGCTTGGTGAGCTGAGGAAGATGAAAGTTCACACCTGCTTTTCTGTGCATCACTTGTTATCTTGTCTGTTTTCAACACATCTTTCTTAAATCTAGTATCTAAGGTAATCAATCTAATCTCTGAAGTAATCAATCAGTAACTGTTCTGGGTCTTTCTACTATGAACTCTCCATTTCCTTAATCACTCTTGTTCATACAATTGCCCTTGGACAGTACTTTACCTACGGGGTTCAGTATCTATTGCATATGATTTTTCTCCTCCCCTCTCCTACCTTTCTGAAGTTGACCTGTTTTAATACCTGTGGGAAAAATAATCATATCCATATAAACCTTCTACTCAGATCTTGTTGGATAGTTTCATAGCTTCAACTAAAGCAAATGTCTAAGTTTCTATTTAGAATTGCCATTACAGGGTGTTATGTTGTTGCTGCTATAGTGAAACTGCACCAAATGTAGTAATGAATTTAACAGCCACATATGTGCCATAGTGGAGCACAAGTCAATCTAGGGTTTGGTCTCAGGAAGCGAAGTTTTGCATGTTGTTTTCAAAAGCATTCACAATTCATAGCTGTGAATTAAACTATAAACTATCCTGTCTTATGACTCCAGAAATTAGCTAAATGGCTATGCTTGAGTTCAAGGATTTAGTAACTGCAAGAACTTGCTCTTCTGTTTCTATGCTAAAGCTTCAGAGCAAAGTAGTACAAGTAAGCTTTTCTTGTTCTGAAATATCTCCAAACTGCAAGCAACATGACTTCAAAATATTGCTTCTTCAGGTGATAATGTTGTGCAGTTCCAAAGAGGTTCTGCAGCAGTCTTGGGGGCTGCTTCTGGCTCCTTTTGTGTAAAGGAAGAGAGAGTCCAGACAGCGAGCCCTGTGGTTGACGTATTTATATGTTGATGATATATTTATATAGAATTTAAAACTAAAAGGAGAAAGGGAAGAGGAAAAACACAAACACAAGTGATGCACAGTATATTTGCTTGCCAACTGATACCCAGCCTGACCCAAGCACTGAATGTTCCCTTTGGGGTAACTCCTCATAGTTTATATACTGGGCATGATGTGGTGTGGTATGGAATACCTCTTTGGGTCAGGTGTCCTGTCTTGGCTCCCTCCTGGCTTCTTGTGCCCCTTCTCTTGGAGGCACAAGGGAGAGTGAAAAGTCATTGATCAGGGTAGGTGCTCCTGAGCAACAACTAAACCATCAGTGTGTTATCAGTGTTGTTCTAGAGTGAAGCCAAAACAGCACTACACCAGCTGCCAGCTACAGAAATTAGTTGTTTCTGCTACTATCCCAGCAGAAACCAGGATAGTGTCCACCCCTTATTCCATACTGCTCATGCCATGACAGGTCTCACATTTTCCTCAGTCGCCTGTCCTGTCATTTGATATATATACGTGTATATATATATATACACACAGAGAGATACAATTCTCATAGTCTGTGGGCCACCCCTACAAAGATTTGTTGAGTTCATTTAGCCCATGACTTGGGGCTTCTATCTGTCATGAGTCTCTCTGGGCAGGAAAGATTGATGGTGTGTGGTGGTGAATTGTTGCATGCTGAAGCTTTTTCCAGTTCCATCACCGCCGCATTTGCCCAGTTTTATCGAAGTTCATGCTTCAATAATGTGATGATCAAAAGAGAGTCAGGTTCAGATCCTCAGATCCAGAGCAGTGGAGATGGGTGCCATGAGGCATCCAGCACAGAGATGGGTGTATGGCTGCCATGGAGGTGATAATATCCAGTTTATACAGTGTCTTAGAGTTCAATTCAGTGGCTGTTCTCACCAAGATCAAACCCCCTTGAGGTACACACTGGACTTGCCCATCCTTCCACATTACTCACCTAGTGCACCCAGGTCCTTGAGCAAAAGCAATCGCACGAGTGGGTTTGCCTTTGCCTGAGGCAGGAATAACCCAGGCTGTTTTCCCCAGCAGATAGATTCTTTGGTAGTTCGTTGTACAGTGGGGCCTCCTCAGCACATGTCACTTCCTCTTCTGGTGACATTCTAAAATCTTTGCCCTCTGGCTAGTCCAGGATGACTTCTAGGATTCCTGGATGACTGAGATTTCCTGTTTGAGCTTGTTGTGTGCTATTCCATGTAGTGTCGGTTACATGATATGTAGAACAGACCCTGCCTTTGAACATCCAGCCCAGCATGGGCCACCGGGGTGCCACGAGGAGCTGTGCTTCAGTGCCAAGAAGCAGCTTCCAAAGCACTTTGGAAGTTCACTTCTGAAGCAGCTCGAACCCCTTCACAGGCTGCCAGTATCTCCTTTTCAGTGGGAGGGTAGCTGGCCTCAGATCCTCTGTATCCCCGACTCCAAAAGCCAAGGGGTCGACCTCGAGTCTCCCCTGGAGCTTTCTGCCGGAGACTCCAGGTAGGACCATTCTCCCCAGCTGCGGTGTAGAGCACATTTTTCACATCTGGCCCGGTCCGCACTGCTCCAAGGGCTACTGCATGAACTATCTCTCGTTTAATTTGTTCAAAGGCTTGTTGTTGCTCAGGGCCCCATTTGAAATCATACTACTTCCAGGTCATGTGATAGAGAGGGTTTACAGTCAGACTGTAATTTGGGATGTGCATTCTCCAGAACCCCACAACACCTAAGAAAGCTTGTGTTTCTTTCTTGTTAGTTGGTGGAGACATTGCTGTTATCTTGTTGATCACATCTGTGGGGATCTGGTGATGTCCATCTTGCTATTTTATTCCCAAATACTGGCTTTTCTGTGCAGGTCCCTTGACCTTTCTCTGTTTTAGGGCAAAACCAGCCTTCAGAGGGACTTGGATTATTGTTTTTCTCAAAAACTTCCTTTGCTGTATCGCCCCACACGATAATGTCATCAATGTATTGCAGGTGCTCTGGAGCCTGCACCCGTTCACTGGCTTTTCTGTGCAGGTCCCTTGACCTTTCTCTGTTTTAGGGCAAAACCAGCCTTCAGAGGGACTTGGATTATTGTTTTTCTCAAAAACTTCCTTTGCTGTATCGCCCCACACGATAATGTCATCAATGTATTGCAGGTGCTCTGGAGCCTGCCCCTGTTCCTGTGCAGTCTGGATCAGTCCATAGCAGGTGGTGGGGGTGTGTTTCCACCCCAGAGCAGTCTATTCCAAGTGTACTGTCCTCCAAGTAAAAGCGAACTGTGGCCTGCACTTTGCTGCCAAAGGGATTGAGAAAAGTGCGTTGGCAATATCAATCGTGGCATCCCACTTGTCTGCCTTTGACTCCAGTTCATATTGAAGTTCCAGCATGCCTGGTACAGCAGCACTCAATGATGGTGTGACTTCAGAGGAGGACCAGGGGGATGATCAAGGAACTGAAGCACCTCCTGTATGAAGACAGGCTGAGAAAGTTGGGGCTGTTCAGCCTGGAGAAGAGAAGGCTGCGTGGAGACCTCATAGCAGCCTTCCAGTATCTGAAGGGGGCCTGTGAGGATGCTGGGCAGGGACTCCTCATCGGGGACTGTAGCAATAAGACAAGGAGTAATAGGTTCAAACTTAAACAGGGGAAATTCAGGTTAGATATAAGGAAGAAGCTTTTTACTGTGAGGGTGGTGAGACCCTGGAAGAGGTTGCCCAAAGAAGTGGTGAATGCTCCAACCCTGGCAGTGCTCAAGGCCAGATTGGACAGAGCCTTGGGTGACATGGTCCAGTGTGAGGCATCCCTGACCATGGCAGGGGGGTTGGAACTAGATGATCTTAAGGTCCTTTCCAATCCCAACTATTCTGTGATTCTATACTAGAATGATCACTTTTTAGACTTCCATATGATTATGTTTTTAGGTCATGTTATGTATTCAGAATTACCGTGTTAGATAAGCTTGTCTTTTTTTTTTTTTTTTTTTTTTTAATATTTGAGCTCTTATTCAGTGATCACATAGAAACTACATAATTTAATAAACAGATTGAAATGTGCTCATAGGCACATCCAAACTATAGCCTTAATCAAAAGTATCAGTATCCATTTCACAGGCTAGGAAACAAGATGTGCTTTTAATGGTACATTTCCAGAATGACACAGGGAACTTAAAATTTGGGAACGAGTCTCAGAGTTCATGTTTTCCAGTAGAAAGGAAACCTTTTCAGCTGTCTAATCATCTCAACAAAAGCTAAGTGGCCAATACCAGAATTGCTTATATAAGAATCCTTGTCCTTTAAAGTTTGAAGAGATCTTCAGCATTGCAATTTATGCAGTGCATGCACGTACACCTACAGTTTTTGCACTGTTTTTCACCCCTGTTATGAGGAAAGGAGTAGCTATAACACATTCAAGAGAGAATTTCCAGGTGCAAATCCCATTTGCCTATCACTCCTCTTCCTGTCATTCACAACAATGACAGTTATGTTATCAATTATTTGAAGAAGAGAAGGTGTTATATATCCTTTTCCTCGTAATGACTTCATAACAAAAGCTAAAATCTCATTCCGTAGAGTGAAGGAACTGAACAATAAAAAAGATTTGATAGCTTTCACAAATTGTGCTGTTCTGGTAGGGACAGCTAATGTTAAATGATTCTTGCTGACAATGACAGGCTGTTCTAGTTAACAGCGCGGGTGCTTACCTGCATACCATCAAAGTCATTATTGTACAATTTTCCTATATGTTAAACACAAGCACATTTTGGCCACAAAAAATCATGCCAGTTTTTAGCATCTTTGAAAAAGAATATGTTCCATATACAATAACGAATCTCACATCCCTTCTGAGATGTAAGATTAATTGCTCTGTCTTATACCAGAAGTTGGCTTGATCCTTCACCTGAAACACCTGAGACTGACTTACAGGGGCTGCTTCTGCAGCACTGTCAGAAATGTCCAAGAGTAAAATTCTGCCCTCTGCAGGTTTCTTCTTAAAATGAGAATAGGAGGTGGATGGTCAGTGTTAGAATGTGAGGGTCAATTTGAATGATGTTTCTTCTCTGGTTTTAAGCTGTATGTTCACTCTTTTAAACTGATTTCTATCCTTAGTTCCATGGATAAAGCAATGTTTGTTAAAACTTAGTTTCCTGTCAAAGGTCTCACTTAACAGGCTGCTTTTTGGAGAAGAGGAAAATAAGTCACTGTCCATTACTCTGAATGATTGCAAAGCAGAAGATTAATGTGTTCAGTCATGATAGGGGGAATAGTTGCTTGCTATTTATTGAGAACTTGACTCGGGGGTTTTCGTCCTTTGATCTTGAAATGTTTGCTTCCAGAAGGTGGGAAGAAAGATAAGTTATAAAATTATCTAAATATTCATTGATAGTTGTACAGTAATACTGAATTTGTGATTAAGTTGTAATGATTTTTGATTTTGAAATTCAAGATAATTTCCACCTATTTTCAAAATGCACAGATGTATCTTGTGCCTTGCAGTCCTCAATAAAAAAGATAAAAATAAATATAGGCTAAACAGTAACATCTCACTTCATTTGGGAAACAATCCTTTTAGAAACAAAATCAAATTGTTATATGAAAAATGTAATGTTCACTTGATTTAGCTAGGGCACATTGCTGGCTTACAAGACAACTTGTACATTGGAACTCCCAGGTCCTTCTCCACAGAGCTGCTTTCCAGCAAGTCAGCCCCAAGCTTGAACTGGTGCATGAGGTTATTCCTCCTCAGGTGCAGGATCCTGCACTTGCCTTTGAGCTT
Organism: Nestor notabilis; assembly: GCF_000696875.1. Lineage (NCBI taxonomy): Eukaryota > Metazoa > Chordata > Aves > Psittaciformes > Psittacidae > Nestor > Nestor notabilis. The sequence goes on from NW_009918686.1 coordinate 65,448, forward strand.
CATTAGGTTCCTCTCTTCCCATCACTTCAGCCTGTCTAGACCCTTGTGAATAACAGCACAATACTCTGGAGTATCAGCCACTCCTCCCAGTTTTGCATCATCAGCAAGCTTGCTGAGGAGACACTCTCCCTTCATCGAAGTCATTAATGAATAAGTTAATACTGGACCCATTCTTGGCCCTTGGGGGGCATAACTAGCTACAGGTCTCCAACTAGATTCAGTGCAACTGACCACAGCACTGTGAGCTCTGCCATTCAGCCAGTTCTCAATCCACCTCACCGTCTGCTTGTCTAAAGGAAGCACTTCTTGAGCTTGTTTATGAGGTGATCATGGCAGACAGTACCAGAAGTGTTCCTGAAGTTCAAGTAGACAATATCCGCTGCTCTCTCCTTATCTATCCAGTCAGTTGTCCCATTGTAGAAGTCAATGAGGTTGGTTAAGCATGATTTCCCTTTGGCAAATCCATGCTGACTACTCCTGATAAACTTCTTGTCTTCCACATGCTTAGAGGTGGCCTCCAGGCTGAGCTGTTCCATCACATTTCCAGGGATTGAGGTGAGGCTGACTGGCCCTTAGTTCATCATCAATATGCTTATGAGCAAAAGTGTTCCTTTGTTAGCTTTTATTTTTACACAGCAATTGTACAAATCTTAATCATAAAGACAGTATATTGCCAAGCAGCTGTAATCTGCTTTCAGACACCACTCAACACCTCTAAGTTGCTGTATATTTTTATAACAGTCATGAAATAAAACAGTTGAGATTGAAAATGTGGCATGATAAATGTGCAACCCAAGCAGCAAGTGAGGGAAACAGAATATACTTGAGAGCAGGAAGGATAGTACATCAGAAAATACTTTGTTCAGACACTTTGACGATTATTTTATTTGAATGATTCCTGAGAATGGTTTTAAGTGCTCAGTGTTTTTCACCTTTCCCTTTAATGCCTGAAATACGAGATTCAGACATACTTTTTCTACTGAATGAAATAGAATGGGCATAGGAAATAATATAGCATATGATGCCCCAGTTTCTCTGATACACCTCTAAATACATATGTTCACAACATGCATGTACATTATTCAGAGGTTAAGATATTCTGCTTTGTAAATGATTAATATCTTTCCATTCATGTGTCAGATTTGCCTGAGCAGTGTGTGACAAGGAAACTGTGACTATAATAATAGTTTAGGGAGAAATAAATTGATAATCACTCTCAAAGAACAGTGGGGATGCAGACTTAAGTAACTATTGGAAAACTCCAGTATTCTCCGAAGTGTTTAAAGATCGTATTACACAATTAACAAATTTAAGACATTTTTGCTTAATATGCCACTTTGCATCTGGAGACAATATTTATTTGCTAAAGAATTTTAAGCCCTCTAAGGAATTTCTTTGGGGCCTGCACTTCATTTCTCTGAAACACTGAAGAATTGTTTTCTCTGAAAAAGCAGCTCAATGAAGACGTTAGGAGGGATGTATCTCAGCTTAATTATTATACCAAAGAGTTTTTGAGGAGCTGTGGCCTCCATACAACCATGTTGTTGTGAAACACAGCTCAGAATAAGATGTTAAGCTATAAAAAGGGAGCAGAGGAGAGGGTACCAATGTTACCTCATTAGAAGCAGAGCCACCGTGAGCAACTGCTTCTCCCTTCACTCTCCTGACAGAGATGTGGCTGCTCGCAGTGACTATTCAGGCAGGTTTTGATGCTTCACAAATTCTGCTTTGAAGCTGTGGAAACCTTCCACATTCTTCAATCAAACTCTTGCCTTTTTCCATCTCGCTGGTCCTAGTGACTCTTACTAACACAAGCTCTCTTCTGCCATGAATACTGCTATCTTCCTCTGTATATACAGCAGTCTATTAGAGTTAGTTTTGTTATGATAGGCCTTATAGGGGCATGTTTTCCTCCATTTATCTCCTGTTCCTTCCTGGACTTTGTGTATGTGTGTGCTGGTGTTATCACTGCAACTTGGGCAGCATCCACTGTAGATGCAGGAGCTATTTTCTGTATCACATCCTCTGAAAGGCTCTGGAATGTGAAACATTATGGCTTCAGAGGCAGGCAGAAAGGAGAGACATTGAATGTAGAAAAGGACTTTCTCGCTTCATCTCACCAAAAGACCCATGCCTTGTGACAGCGGTATCAGGGCAGCAGATGGCAAAGTGAGAACAGCATGGGAAGTCATCAGGAATCCCTGGAAAGTGTATTTTGGGAAGCTGCCTGGCAAATCAGGGGACATTACTGACAGTGAGGAGTGCAAGGCAATCATCCGCAATGCCATAAAATAACCTTCACCTTTTCTGGCAGAGACTGACACTGCAGCAAACAAGCTCAGGCTGGGAAAGGCACATGGTAAATGTTGCAGATGAAGTCATAAAAGTCTGGCAGCCATGCAGTTCATGTCCTTCATAAAATCTGTGAAGAAGCAGATGGGAAGCCAGGGACTGGCCAAAGTACCAGTGCAAATCAATCTACCTTTCACCATCTCAGGGAAAAAAGAAAAGGCAGACCCGAAAGGCCTGCTGAGCAGATCTCTTCTCAAACAAAGATAATATGCTGCCACATGCTCCTGGAACTTGCAAAGCAAGATGAGGTCCAAGATGATTGGATGAATTGGGGACTGGTAGAGAGGGAGAGAGAACTTGAGGTATCATCAAGCCTGGGATTAAGGTCATCTCCTCTCTGAATCTTCAGTGATCTGCAAGCCAGTTTGGGACTGTTATGCATGCACTGGAGCAGCTTGCTGCGGTTTGTACTGCTGCCTGGATCTGTTTAATTTTATGAAAACTCCCAGAGGAAACACTAGTCAGTATTTCACGCCAAACATGAGGAAATAGTTCCCTGGCTTTGGAGCTTTTATGGAAAATCTTAAACTGAGTTAGAATTGTTAGGTTTTGTCATGAGGCAAATACCTGGTTCATTGGTTAGTTTTTCCTTGGAGGTTCTCTCATTGAGACCTGGTGGATGGAAGGAGGTGGACAGTTCCCTGAAGATAGGTGGATGTGCTCAGGGAGGACAAGCTCCTGGCCTGTGGCTTGGGAAGGCAGTGTGGGGTGAGAGTTCACAGGCGGGGGGTCTGCAGCATCATGGGGACCAGAAGTGTCTGGTGATGGAAGCCGGCACAGACCCTGGCTTCTGGGCCATGAGAAGTTCCATACAGCCTCGACTGAGACAAAGCTAAGCTGAAAGAAAGGATCTGCTCTGTGAGGGGAGGGTTTTTTATAAACTTCTTATTTTGCTCTGCATTACCTGGCTACTTGGAGTTCTATTTCGGGTCCTTTAACCCTTTTTGATTAAAGGCTTTTGGCTTTTCTGGTGGTGGAGGGAAAAGCCCTTTAATTTCAGTGCTCAGTACAAAAAAAGAAGTATGTTCATGTCTCACACGAGCCTGTGTTCACTGTGCAGTGGCCTTTATTTCCTGCCTTTGTAGTGGCATCTCAAGCTCCCCAGGTAGATAACTGAGAACCCTTCTATGGTTTTTGAGCAAACTTCACCATGACCACCTTAGAAATACATATCGGAAGGTTTTGGAGCTGAGTTAACATGTCTTTTGATCCCCATTTCTTACCCACCCCAACTTTCTCTGCTCCCAGGCTTCACAACAGTGAATTGTGCCAAGGTCAGTACAGTGTGATACAGTGCCTGTCAGAAAGGAAAGAAGAGAGGAGAGCCACCTTTCTTCCAGTGTTCGCAAGTCATTAACTGAAAACACATCTTTATAAACCGTGTTTTGATTCTGTCTTTGATTTTTATTTCTTTTTTCTCTTTTTTCTTCCTTAACTCTGGGAAAAAGTAACTAAACTTGACACTGGATGGGGGTGGGAGAAGCAGAGCTTGAGAAAATCTGTTTTCTGAGGCTTTCCAGGCTGTGGTCTATCCTGCAGGATTAGCGACCTACCACACACTTCTATAATCCGTGGGTTGCTGACTGTACAAACCTTTAGTGCTTCTCTTAGGCAGGAATAGATGAATCTCTGCTTCCAGAGTAGCAGCTCTTGCCCAGGGAAATGAGACTTCATCTCTTTGGATGAACTGAGCCTGCTCATTAAGTGATCCTATGGGGGAAGAGCTGCAGAGAAATTTGTTGGGAGGAAAGACAAAAATCTCGCAATTAACTTTCAAAGGATCATATTTTTCTGGCTCTTGCCCACATATGTTTAATAATAGGTCAAGCTTGATAGACCTGCTTTTCTGCCCAGAGCTGAACTGGTAAGTCAAATCCACTGTTCTTTGACATCTTAATTTTGGCTTCAGGCTTGGGGACAAATCACAAAGGAACACCAGTAATTGTGCAACAGCTGTCATGGGGTTAAAAAACCCAAAAGACTGGTTTTAAGTCATGGCATCCTGCTTCAGGAAGCATCACACCTGAAACTGTGGCCCTGGAGCAGAATTGCTCATAGTTGAGTTGGGGTTTTTCATAACTGAAAATCCCCACTAGTTGTTGAACTGGGCAGTTATTCTGCAGGTGTTTGGTTGGCTGAAGCTATAATACAGTTCCGGAAGCAAGGGAATATATTTCATGTGCTGTGTACACAATTCAAATGACATGTTTAACCTGTCAAGAAAAAGAGTTTTTTGATCAAAGGCTAAATTAGTAAAATGAATCTTCTGGGAATCTTTTGGTAACAAGGCCAATAACAAGCTTCCAATAAAACGAAAAATAAATGGCTCTTGCAGCTCTGGATTTGAAGATGGGAAAGATGAAACTGAGCTTGCAGAGTTGCTTGTTCTCAGGCTGAAGCATACAGGCATATTGTGCTTTCAAAACAAGATGGAAAAGCAAGGTTCTACTGCCAGTGAGGAGACGTAAGTGGCTTCTTTGAGTTAAAAGAGCATTTGCTGTGGTAACTGGCAAGGAACTGCAAAAAGAGAACAAGTAGAAGTTGAGCTAGAAATACAAACTGTTAGAAATAGAAGGCTGAAAGATCAAGTTGCATCAGAGCTTACCAAATGTCTCAAATTCAAATTGTATAGGAAAAAAGAATACAAAGATGCAAACCCTTCCTTCCTTCTCTCAATCAACTCTTCACTTGGTGAGGACATCTTGGTCTTCATTCAGAACTTCTTGTTCTCCTGAGTAATAATCCATTCAAGGTTAATTACTGTGCCTGAGAAGAGCTCTGCTTCTAGTCCTTCAGCTGTTAAATAAGCTGCAAGTTGGGTAGTCTGGTTTCTTGTCAGTACTTGAGCAAGGTACAGGAAACACCACTTGGAAAGATTCTAGCAGACCATGATTGCCTAAGGAAGGGAAGCAAAGGGAGAAATTGAGTTTGTGCATGAAGAATTGCCATGGTGCTGCAAATGGTTAACATAGTGGGAGATGGACATGAAATCATTTTCCACTCATCTTCATGCAGGAAAATTCATTTTTGCCTACATATAACGCAGCAGCTTTGAAGCAGCTTTTCATATGCTGTATAAATATGTATGAAAAAATGTTTATGACAAGATTAATCCCTTTTTGCATATTAGTCTTGCAGGAGGCCTCAAAATGGATTTCAAATGCCAATCAGAATATTTATACCTCTACTTGAACTTTTTATAACATCCCTTCACCAAAGAATGAGGGAAGATAACATTTAAAAGAAAATACAGGCTCCAATTGCATTGCTAAATATGAACCCTCTCTGCCTCTTGCAGCAGTGTGTATACTATGGGTAGGAGTTAGCAGAGTTTTTAATTTCTTTCACTTTCACTGGTCTTTGCGCCAGGCAATATTGACCCAGATCTGTTATCCAATCATTCCTTTTTCCCAAATTAGGGCAAAGTTATAACTCTTCTCTCTGGCTGCTCTTAAATTCTTGTTTTCCAAGTTTGTTTGAACTAATTCCCAGAGAGCCTTCGAATGTGCTAACTGTATAGAATACATTACTTTGCCATCTGTTTTGGGAAAGATGCTTTTCCCATTACATTCATATCCTGTAATTATTTAAACTTTATGGTGAACTCTCCAAACCACAGGTATTTATAGCCTTGTAAGCATGCTGTTTTCTATTTCAGCAAGAATACATATGGAAAAATTTGCCTTCAACTTTTGCAGTGTGTTTTATTAGCACTCTGATACAGATGTTCACATGATAGCTCAAGGTTAGTATTAAACTTAACTTTTATATACAAACTGATACTGACATGTTGAAGATCCAGGTAAGAAATTTGATTTGAGCTCTTCTCATAGAAAAAAAATTGATCTGGCACTTCCTCTAGTAAAAAGAAAAATTCTATTTGGGGTTTAGCCTCTGTAATACTTGTGTTAGTACAAGTCAGCACATTCCCACTAGCAGCTTCACAGGGCAGAGCCTTCTTATATCTAAACTCGTGATGGTGTAGCCAGGATCTCCAAAGAAGTCTGCTGTTTTCAGACAGCTAAATATTAAATGAAAACATATCACTCTGAGAAGTTCTACAAATTGTAGTTCACTGGGCTCCAGCAGCAGATTGATTCATTATTAATGTCTCACCTATTGTTGTGACTATCTCCAACAGTTATTTACAGGACACCAGAAAGATGTCAAACTAAAACCATCTCGCCACATCCTCACTGAAATTAGCTGGCCTTGAAAAGTTAGAGAATCAAAACATTCTCAAGGTTTGCATGGCTGGTGGCTTTTAATGTCACTGGAGCACAGAGGGAGTTCAATATTGACTAAACTTTCTGACTGCATAAGAGTTGTAAATGAAGATTGGATACCTTCAAGCACACTATTTGGAATTAAGTATATACTATGTTAGATTTGTTCACTGTTGGAATTAATGCAGCCAGGATGTGCTTTGCCTGTGTTGCTGCATGAATTAACTGATTATTATAGAACAACTACCAAGTCCCTACCAATCTGCGCAGTCTTACCAAAACTAACAGAGCAATACTGATTTAAGTCAACAATGTCATGACTGAACTTTGTTCTGTGGTTTACCCTTGAAATTCTTTTACTGATTGCTACAGAGCAAGAGAAAATGGAAGTAGGGAATCATGAGGTGGTAAAAAGTTCTTAATTTTTATTGGCCACTTTCAGCAGATTTATGTACAAGTAATTCTCCAGGTATTTTTCCTGTGCATTCCTGGAGAAAAAGGCTTGGAAGTGAATCCTGGACATCTAAAAAATAAATGCAGGAAGAAAACTTACTGCTAAGTGCTGAGCTAAAGATAAAGATTCCAACAGTAACTAGCAGTTGTGGAAAGGTGACTGCTTGAGTGCTTGCAGTCAGGCAAGGGAAGAAGGTGCTTTGGAGCAATACTTGTATTAATCTCTGCTGCAGCCTGTGTATTTTTGACTGAGTCAGACTTCAGGTTGTGCAACCTGTACGGGTGTAGAACAATTTCTAAGAAAATGCATGGCTCACCAGTCTAAGAAATAAAAATCAATGAATTCAGATTTAAGCATGTACAGTTTCTATCAAAAACTGAGTTTATGTACTTTGTCACTGAAACACATTTGAAATCATGATCAATGGCCTGAGCGATCAATGGTAGTAGTACTTCAGTAAAATAATAGTTTTCTGGAATGTCAGACCTTGCTTTTCCATAGTTTACATGAGGGATACAGGTTTGCACTAAAGCAGAGAAAAGAGCACAGGAGTCTATTTTCTCTCTTCAGGGTAGCTGCTGTCTTCGAGTAATCGTGTTCACATAGGATGCTTTCTGTGGTTTTATTTTTTTGGAGGTATTGGTACGAGTTGTAAATTTGATGCCAAAAGTAATTCCAATATGAAATATCTGAAACCCGACTGTGGATAATAAGACATGCTGGAACCAAAGCAACTTCTCCACAAACTTCTGAAAATATAAACAGTGCTACAGAAGTGACTTAAAATTCTTCACTAGGTAGCAACCAGTACACCACGAACAGTTTGTTTGTATTCAACTGTTCTGGAACCGCAGTATTGCTTATGAGGTGGAAGGTGTTTACAACATACCTGTTGGAGAGAATCCAGTAAGAGGTTTATAGGCACAATCAAGCTGTGTTCCATTTAAGTAATAGTGAATAATAAGCAGGTAATATAAGTAATTTGCCCAGTTAAATAAGATATGAACACTTTAATCCATATCTCCTAATGCTCAATTTAAAATAGAAAGGGTGCCCTACGGTGTTGGTTAGAGGTTTTAACAAATAGTGTTTTTTAAAGAGGAATTTTTTTCATTGTACATTTAGATAGATGCAGTGTGTAGGATTTCTATTGAGAACCCTGTCCCATTTCTTTTCTCCCCATTTCTTCTCCCTCTCCTCCCCACTTTTTTCCCTTGCCCTTTCTAAAATACCTTGATTTACGTTTAACATTGGAGCAACAGAGGTCATTATCTGCTGACCAGAGAAACTGAGACTGAAGCATTGCAACTCTTGCTATGTAGAACCATAGGAAAACTTAGGTGGGAAGAGACTGCTGGAGACTATCTGGTCCAGCTTTCTCTTAAAAACAGTCCCTTAGATGAGGTTTTTTGGGATCCTGTCAAGCCAAAGGTAAAATATTTCCAGCAAGGGACATGTCACTGCTGTGTGACTCGATTTCACCTCTGTACAATTTCAGCATACTTTTTGCTACTAATGTAGATTAATCTTTTAGTTAAGTAGTACAGACTATGAAAAATAGAAATTAAAATATTAGTTTTTTACATCCTTCGGAAGCGTTTTCTAGTATATTCTTTACATTTGCCCTAGAGAGAAAATATAAAAAAAAAAAAAAACCAACTTAATGAGTTTCTGACTTTATGTTCAGAAAGTTGTAGAAACTGGCTCATTTCACTCATTGAAAATGATGCATCTTAGCATTGGTGTTTCCTTGGCTCAGTGGCAGGCCTGTTCAGTACCTTGAGTATCCGCTATTTCAAAAGTTACTGAAAGCTCCCTTTGGATCAGCAGTTACTATGACTGCTATAAAAGGATGGAGAAGCACATTTAGTGTTTGGATGTCACCCTAAACCTTAGCGCATGAAGGGAGGCTTCCTGGGATAACTTTAGTGCAGGGAGTGTGGGTCTCCACTGATGTCTCCAAAATGATACCCTCACACCCGTCCTGGTGCTTCCCACGCATGGATGTTGTGCACAGGGTATTCTGTTTCCTAGGCTGTGTGAAGAAATGATTTTGTGTTGAGTTTGGTATCTCTTCAACATGTTGGTCTGAAAGCCTTGTACTACCCTGAAGCCCTTCAGTTGTGTGCAGAGCAGCTGTGCTATGGGCAGCAGCAATGAAAACTACTTTCCTGTGTGCCAGCAGCTCAGCTTCAAAGAACCGTCTGTAAGAAAGGAGAGAAGTCGGGTTTCAAGCAGCAGCTGCAGAATGTGGGATACTCCCAGTGCCAGGATGTAGGAAATCATGGCAATGGTTTCAGTGTGAGGGAAAAGAAAAAATAAGGGATATGTGTGGAATTTGAGTAATTCAGAGAGAAGTGGGAAGCTTAATAGCAAAAGTTAACAATTCAGGCTTTTTTCCAATTAAAGTTTGTAATTATAAAACCATCTACTTGCTCCATTACTGTCTGCCATAGTTAAAAGAAAACTGTTAATGATTTTACACCTGCTTTTTAAAAGCAGGTATTTTTTAAAGGAGGTATTTTTCCTCTACTGATGTTTTACAGTTTTCTGCTGATGTAACTTTCAGTTTATTTTGTATTTTATCCTTTGATACAGATAGAGAAGCCTTTCCCCTGCTTCATGAATGAAATAATCTTAAGGGGGTTTCATGTTGAATTTATTTTAAAATGTTTAGGGATTTTTTTCCACTGAGTATATATTGGGAAATATATGAGCAATTTTTAGATAAATCCATTTCTACAAATTGAAAACTCCTGCACTCACTTAACATTTTTTATAAGAAGTAACATTGCCCTCTCTCATCCCCCCCTGTCTCCCATCCCCCCCCCCAACTGGGGATATTAAGAACTTTGTGATAGTAGGGAAGTTACAGTGTATTTCCTTTTTTTAAAAAAAAACCCTATAAACGAAAACAAAAACCTACACCAAAACAAACAAAAAAACCCCAACCCTAAAACATTCTAACAACCAGGTTTTTTATTGTTTAAATCCCCAGTAAATGACTGAAATTAGTTAACCCACAATGATAGCAGTATTACATTTATTAACACCTCTGAACACAATTTTACACAGAGTTTGAGCTACTAACCAGCTTTTTACAAGCAGCCCCAATACTGAAAGCTCCCGAAATGATAGTACGAAATCCCTGCTTGAAGATACGTCACTTGTAAAGACCATCCCCTCAGGTTTTGTGTTTGTTGGCTTTTTTGTAGTGGTTTGTTTTTTTTTTTTTTTTTCCTTGATTTTTGATTTAAAAATTTAAGTGTTTTATTGACTTTTTTTTTTCCTGTTGTATTAGCTCAGATCACAAAAAAGGACCCCTCTGCATAATGCTGCCTGTTTCTAGCAGGGAGTTTTCAATGTGACATCTGGCTAATGCCTTTCTCAGTTTGCCTGGCATTCAATAAGCAGGCAGGGCTACCAAGCACTCATCTTGCTTTCTTTTTTCTCTGAGTGTGTTCCCTGGACTTGTAAATGTAAATTTAATCTAGTACTGACATGCCAGTAAAAAAGAAAGGGAAGAAACTGAAGAATTTGTAAAATGAGGAACGGCAGACCTTTGTAAGCCCATTTTGTTTTGGCCAAGATAAAAGTGTAAGAGAAGTGGTTTAGACTATTTTCCTCTTGTTCCCCATCCTATCAAGTGAGTTATCGAACCCCAAAATCCCCTACATGTGTTTCCAGTTTATTGATAGTAGTTCAGTTCACATTGAAAATATAGAAGACGATGACTTGAGGATGTGTTTAAACAGTATAAATGACAAATCTACTGTCCTCTTAAATGCATGAAGTATTCTGAATCAGTGTATCTTGTGGTATGTATTACCAGGGCACCCCCTAGCTTCCATATTTCCTGATCAGGAAGGAAACAAATCTGTCTTCATCAATTTGAGAGCAGAGCAGTGCTGTTTTCTGAGTTGTAATAACAGTGTGTGATTAGCAGTTAGCATTAAAAATAGCTTGTAGAACTTTTATTGCACAATTTGTGTTTTAATAGGATTTTTAATAGGAAAGGAAATAACACATACTGTAGTGAAGGTAATAGAGTAGAGCCATTCTTTATCTTTATCTTTGATTTCCAAAGCTGATTAAGGTAGAGCTGGATCATTGTGGTGTATCTGGAGGCCCCTCAGCATACTGCTTGTATCAGGAAGATGGGTTTCTTTAATTTATCACAGCAAAGTACCTTTGGAGCACCCAAACTAGATTCTTTCTGACACGAAACTGGGCAACATGCTCTGGGAGCCCATGTGGTAGGTTTCAACTGCTTGGTCTGTGATGTAATTATTCCCCCCATGTGCCCCAAAAATGTGTGAAGTATGGATGCTGGGTTCTCAAAAGCAACTATTTCATGTGATGGTCATGCTCCTGGTGCATCACCCTACTTGCTAATGTAGATATAACCAATCTGGGTTTACCTTCAGACCAGAGGTTTGTGGCTGAGCAGGATCTGAGCAAGCCAGGGTTTTTGATAGGGAGTTTATAAGGCAGCAGTACCCCCCTCAATTTACTGGCTGCTGTCACATTCCATGAAAGTTGTAGCAACAAAAATGTACTGTACTTTTCCACGCAGGAGGAATAGTGACTTCAAACAGGTGGTTTCACTAAGCTGCTTCCCCTATACTTATCCACATTATTAAACAGAACGTTCTAAATGGGCTGTTTCTTGGCATTGTTTTGTTAGCACAGATTTTTGTCCTATCTGCTCCTATGCTGCAGCTTTCACAACTTTTTTTTAAGTGGTTTTGTATCAATCACAGGAGTGCAAACCTGCTGTCTTCTTTTGTAGCTTTTCTCCCCAAAGCTTATGATTTAATTCCCTAGAGTGGTTATGTGGGGTTTTCCCTGGTTGGTGTTAATTCATCAGTTTTTCAAGGTAGGATAACCAGGACCACAAGAGGAGGTTTCCAGACTGAGCTCTAACATCTCGGAAGAAAATAATCTGGCTTCATGAGTAGTTGCATACACAAGTAGCATACATGAGTAGTTGGAGCAGGCTTAAAAGAAACCCATGAGCCCATTTTAGTGTTTGCTAATTGTTTCTTTCATATGTCGTCTGGATTAATTTATACTAGAAACATCATTTTGCAGATCACTTGAGCAAGCTGAACAGCCTTGCAGGTATGGAATATGAATTAATGCATCTATTTCTATCAACATATTGTATTGTTACGGTATTATCTTTGCATCTTCTACATAAAATCAATCACAGTACCAAAATCTGTACTGGACTTCTCAGAAACCACTGCAATGGGACGGACAGCCAGGAGGATCACCTAATCCATTTCCTATCACAGGGCAGTAGTGATTAAATGTGCCCAGGCATTTCTGTTAAAAGCAGACTTTGGAGAAGTTGGGAATGAATTCCACAGGTCTCTGCAAATAACTGAAGTGGTGTTATAAGTCCCGTATTTTGATTTGAGTTCCTGTGTTATGTGAATCTCTTTTGTTCAGATTGAGCTAATTGAATTCAGGACTCATGGTAACTGCTGTTGTCCCATGTCTGCCAGGTCAGTTACCTTGTCAAGGAAACTAAAATAGCTTGATGTGGCCTGTTCTCAGCTAATCTGTTGGCTCCTTATTAACTTGTTATTTGCCAGGTGCTTATAAACTGTTTAGCAAACTATGGTATGGGTCTTGGGGATTTCTGTGACTGTGGTGTCACTTGGTATCACTGCGCTGAAGTTAATGAACAACAAGTCAATGTGTTGGATTGGGAGAAACTCATAGAAAGGCCATTTCATGACTGACTGCAGTGTGTGGATGGGAGGTTTGAGTGGCTCTCAGTTAATTTGAATTATATTTGTTGCTTTGTACTCCTCTATCCTGCTCTGTTAACACAGCATGATAATAATATCCTGTTTCAGTGATCACTCTTCTGTTAAGATTGCTCTTTCCTGTTACATATGTCTTTTATTCCCCAACAGTTTTTTGTTTTAGTGAAATTTTGAGTTTGAGGCATATCTTTGTCATATCAATAGCTTTGCATTTCTGGAATTCACCTGTTTTTGCTTTCATAATATTGTCAGTATGGATGGTTTTCCTTGGTCCTAGGATTTTGAATGTTGTGCTTCTGCTATCAGGGAAATCCCTAATAGAAACTTCTTGTTTTCTTCCCAAAGTAAGGAACCAACAGCATCCAAAACATCCTTAAGAATCACTTTTATAAGTAATTAGCACTGAAAAAGATTTTTCAATGGTATTTCTGTATGTGAAACAAAATCATCTTATTTGGAATATACTGAGTTGGAAACAATCAAACTTTCTTTTCTACTATGCCCAGAGTATGTTAGAAATGTAAATTGGTGAAATGTATATTGAACTTTGTGTAAGAGATTTCCTGTTATGTAAAGGAAATTCTGTTCTGGCATTTAACCTATCTGCTATGTGTCAGTGGAACAACAGATATTATTTATGTTCGATTTCTCTTGGCAAAGATTTTCTTTGTTAGTTTTATGAACTTGTGTTAGTTTTTCTTGGGTTTTGTGGGGTATTTTTTGAGCTCAGTTGCAATTGGAATAGAGCTTTTCTCCATATCAAACTATTAATGAGCCAAGTTCCAAAGTTTGCAGAAAATGCTCTAGACACTAGCTGAAACATAGTATTTTCTTTCTAATTATCAAAATATTTATTCTTTTTAAAAAGGTTACAGGAAAACAAAGTGAAAATCTCATTCCATGAAGAGGGATGCCAGTATCTTTTCTGAAGTGTGCTTGACTTAATCTGCTAAAGAAATAAAACAATCATGAACCACATGAGACGTTCTTTACCTGGTGTTGTCATCAGTCTCCTCCTGCCTGTGGCAGAATCCAAGTTTTAAGATTGCAGCTTTCTCTGTGTGTGTGTGTATATTTATATAGTGGAAGGTGATTAAGAAATTACTTTGTATAGTTCTTAGTACCCTTTGTCCATATGCCACTGCACGCAAATAATATTGTATTATCATCGTGAGAACAACAGATGGGCTGGTTCCTTCTGAACAACAGTAATTCACCATGCTTCTGACTTTCCTTCTATGAAATTTGCACTGAAAGTGTTGTCCTGCAGTAATAAACTTGGAGCCAGATGGACCTACTATTTGAACTACACAACCTTACACCAAAATAAGTTCTGAAAAATATATTGCAGGAATGTGGTTTGTGAGTTTCTTTTTTTTTTTAGAAGTAACAAATGGGGAATTTAAAACTAGCAAAAATGACAGTATCAAACTATTTCATGCTTATAGATTTATTGCAGTTTCCATTACAAATGTATTTCTTAATGACAAGTTTAAAAAATCAATAAAATCTACAAGAGAAAGTTACAATCTCTTTCTGGAAAAAACATGTTGCTTTTTGGAAAAACTTGTTGCAACAACATGGATTTGTACAGCTGACAGAAGCAGAGGAAGGGAGACACAGGGCTCCTACAGGCACTTGGTGTAAGATTGGCTTTCTGCCCTTGGAAACTTTCTCTTCTTGGAAAGGATGGTGAATCCTGATCTGAGGGGGACGGTTTCTGACCAATGGCAGGGAAGTGAACTGCAGGGCTGCCTCCTTCATCAGGTGCTGGAAGCCAAGTTGGAGCGCCAGTGCTGGAGGCATCTCCTAGTTTCTGCTCATGTGTGCAAGTTTCAGAGCTTTTCTCTAAACACTGGAGAAAACCTTTTTAATTAGCTGACTGACTTCTACCCTCTGAGATAACTATTGTCCTTCCAATATGGCAAACCTTTCATTTTCCCTAAACTAAACTTATTTTAAGGCTTCCTCTTATGTTACAGAATTCAAGTAATTGTAAACCATGGCTTTCTCCAATGTTCATGAACCCCAGCAAAGTAACTTGGTAGGCCAGACGTTTAGGTGCCTTTCATCAATGACAAGTTTGAAAATCCTGGTGAATTCTTGTTTCATAGACCATCAATATCACTTTTGGAGTTGCCAGTGGTTTATCATATGTGTCAAACGCTCTGGAGAATTGTCAGTGCAGCTTATAGTCATGGCAGAAGATTCTGCTCAGTCTCTTGGTTTTATGGGCTGTACTCCCTTGTGTTTGTGTGTGTGTATATATCTATACATCCTTGTGCTCATGTGTGTGAATACATATAGCCCTATATCAGTTTAATTTCTAGTGCAGTTTTCTTGGAAATCTCCCAATGGATTTCTTTGAGAAATCAGTTTTCAAATACTAGGTTTAAAAAAAATTGAACTTCTAGCAAAAAAATGTATGTAAGAGAGGGAGAAGATTTACATTAGGGTTAATCAGTTGTCTGAAATGCAGGAGACACAGGTTCAAGTCTCTGCTGTGCAGATTTTCCACTACCTTCCTGAGAGTGACCTGTAAGTATTGCTTGGCTATTTAGGAGTACATCTGTCCCTTCTTTTAATTTTATTTTTGTCCCCATTTCCTTTTCAGGTTTCTTCCTAGTTATAAAAGTGTGACTATGACTTGGTTTGCTTGCTTACCTTTTGGTTGAATGCGTGTGGTTCACAGTTCTAGATAAAAATAATTTTCTCTAAAACTGCAGGGAATATTCCTTATTCTTGT
Organism: Nestor notabilis; assembly: GCF_000696875.1. Lineage (NCBI taxonomy): Eukaryota > Metazoa > Chordata > Aves > Psittaciformes > Psittacidae > Nestor > Nestor notabilis. Next base: position 81,006 of record NW_009918686.1, read on the forward strand.
AATTATTATATTCCCACTACATTGTGCAAAGGATTGTTGAGGCTAAAAGTTATTGCCTTATGTTTGGATTTTTCCCCCACATCAGAATGTTGTTAAAGGCCTTCCTATGTGTGTGGGTACATATATATGTATACACATACACACATTTTCTTTTCCTGCTTGCAAGACAGCTTTTCCAAGCAATGTTTTGGGGAATGTGAAGCATGTGCTCATCTTCTGCTTTCTAATACAGACTTGAGCTGGAGCTCAGTAGGAACAGAAACAATTGTCAACTGATAAACAAATTGTTTTTACCAAGTTGGGGCCAAAGAATGCTGGAAAATGTGTCTGGCCAGAAAAGCTCCCATCCCTTAGCGCACTAGAAACTAGATTTTCTCTATAAGATACAGTTTTGGGTGATTTGATGCCTTCTTTTTGTATTTCTTCATTAGTATTTGAATAGTTTATTCCATAGAATATCTTCATCAGAAGCAGTTGATATGGTTTCCTTTATAGCAGTGAGTTGAAAAACATCATCTTGGTATGAAGCTTTATAATCCTGTTATGAATGATTAACTAGATTAAACACACTTCATCTCACTTTATTTCCCATTTATCATGATTATGCAGAACATATTTTTGATTAGAGGGATCCTTTCTTGCTTGGACTCGGGAAAAGGTATGAAATCATCTTCAGAGGTGGGAACTCTTGTTTTAAGTTCTGTTTGAATGCTGTTGCACTAAGTTTCAAGTTCTCCCCAGCTGGCAATTCTTTTTCATGGATAAGGTTGTAAGTGTCTGGGTTCTCTTTGCTTTCAGAATGAAAAGCCACTACGTGCCTAGCTCTTATAGGAATTTTTATGCGCCCCTGTCAGACACTCAAGATATAAGAGTTTGATTTAGCATTAAATAATTCTTGAAAGAAGTGAGACATTCACAGGAGAAGTCATTTGTGTTGCAATCCAAACGTATATTCTCTCTATGCTTCCACACAGTTTTTGGCCAAAATAATTTCTTCTGAGCAGATCGAAGAGCTCAGTGCTTTGCTAGGAATTAGTCTTACTTGAATTTCCATGAGTTTTCACCATTTGCAACCATTTATTTTATGCAGGATAACTCACCTGTTGGTTGACAATATCTTACAGTTGCTTACCTTTGCAAACTGAACAGTTCCATGAAGGAGGAAACTTGTGTAAACCACAAACAAGTTGCTGAAACTACTTGTATTTTGGTATTCACTTACAGAGAAATATTTGCTTTCCTAATGTCAGAAGATGTTCTTGATGCATAGGCTTCAGAGAAGGTAACTTTGAACTTTCAGTGTACTGCTTATGTTATTTTAATCTGGTATGTATTCTTGCTTTTTGTTAGGTGAAGTTGCTTGTACCATGCTTATGTACTGCTATATTGACATCATAGAATTACCTGGCTGTTCATATACAAATTTGTAGTGAAGAGTCATGTGAGTCGCTCTGGTTTGAGATGTTGCTCTCAGGCTCTTTTTGGCCTTAGCTTTTAAAGTAGACTCCTGTTAAACACTTGAGTTTCAGTAACAGGAGTACGAAAGTGGACTTTGTGAAGAGGAGCAGTTTGATAGACTAAGGGGAATTGTTCTTCCTTATAATCAATGAAAATACCAAAATAGAGAGTTCTGATGAGAACTGTCAGAAAAAGTGTAGATCCTCTTCTTGGATACTCACATTAAGTGAAGAAATGCAAGAAATAAAAGATTCGCAATAGGTAGTACAGGAAAATGCCATGCTAGAGGCAAACCAGCAAGGTCAACTTCAATCTGAACACAAGACTAAACTGCTTTTAGTCTGTTGGGACCATACGCTGGAATCCGATAATGCAATTTAACCATATTAAAAATGCTTAGTAACTTTCATAACCTATGGAGTAACCACATGCTCTGTTTACATTCTTGATTAACCCACCCAAAGGACTCTGTAGTGCACAAAGCTATGGCTTCTGAGCCCTTGTTAGCATAATTTGTATTAACTTTTAAAGGAGGAAGATGGGTAAGCAAGCACAAAGGACCTGGCAAGTTTTTTCCTCTCTAAAAGGAGCTTAGCATATCAAGGACAAACACTGTGGTGCATAAAGACCTCCAAGTACTAAGTTCTGCTTAACTAACAAAATATGGTCAGTGCTGTGGTTAAAATTAATCTCTAACGCCAGGAAATCAGTGCTGTTGTTATAATCAACTCTAAAGCCAGAAAACAAAAACATGCACATGGTTGAAAGACTCCTCTAGTACTTATTCTGTATTTTTCATAAGGGTGTGTTGAGGAAAAGGTGGTTTATAGTTGGAGAGTCTGCAGTCAAGGGAAGGATCAAAGGAAAACCGTAGAGTTGATAACAGTAACATTCTCCTGAAGGCTGCTTTGGTTAGTTAAAATAATTTGGCCTGTTTCTGTAGTTGGGTGGATCAGAGTGCTCTTAGCTATTAAAGAGCTTTGAATAAAATAAAGCTTGGTATGGCCAGCAAACATTTGTCCTGCTAAGTGGAAAGAAAAATGTGCTCTTTGACACAGATCCTCTTCCTATACATTTGCAGGACTAAAGGATGAATAATTTGCCATAAGCCAGTTAGCACAGTGGATGCAATATAGTCACAGTACAATGGCATTCTGCCCAGTCTAACATCTCCTTTCTCAGCAGAGCTGAGAATTAGCGTTTGTGGGATGCTAGATGAAGATAACTATGTGGCACAATTCAAAACTTTCCAAGCTTAACCTTTGAAGACCTCTGTAGCCTTTTGAAATAATTTCTATTTCTTGATGGAGTTCTGCCATCAGCAAGCCCTGGCTGGGGATGTAGGTCTCTGTAAGGAGCTGTAAGGATTCAACCCCTAAACCAGGGTCACTGTGGACAAGATGAAAATAGGACCAAAAAAATGTAAGAAAATCACTCTTTCAAGATGGAAAAATCTGCTTTGGGCTTTTACTGAAGTCAGTGACACTATTAAGCATTTGACAAACATGATCATTTAAATTCTTAAAGTAAGAAAAAGTTCCTTTACTTCAGAATAACATTATAACTGCATATGTACACGTGTTCAAGCTATGTTCTCAACTGTCATTGCTGAGCAGTCCAAATGCTGTATTACAACCATGTTATATAATTAGGTCAGTAATTACGTTATTCTAAGTGCTATCAAAGTCTGAGAACTGAAACAAATAACTGCAAAATCACCTGTAATTATATAGTTCCAGTAAGCTTGAATGTAATGCATTCTGTAAGTGTAAAGTGTTAGCCTTTGTAAAATGGCCTAGTTATTACTTCCAAACTGCCTGTATTATCTAAAAGGACATGTGTGTCCCTCTCCTAACAACTCTTTAACAGGAAGTTTAGGCTACATTGTTTGCTTTAGAACTGGTCCAACGATGATTTTCAATGAACAGATATACAATAAGTGAGATTCACCTTGACTCAAGATAATTATTATATGCTTACTATGGCATTAAAATACTGTTTCGTAAATGAATAATTATGTTGCAGGGTTGTTTTTATTTTTTGATAGATTTCTGCTTAATGGTGGTATAAGTACTGCAATTATCATTAGCTGTTCATTCCTCATTTCCTTGGGATTTTTTGGCATTTATTAATGTTCTATAACATCACGCAATACTTGTTCAATTAAAGTTTGACAATTTTACATTTCCCTTACTGAATACATGCAGTGTGCTACCAATAAAGGTACATGGTGAATGGAAAATATAATAAAATTTAGTTGTTCCTTTTGAGGTGTTTACAATGGTGTTTCCCTGAAACAAATGCACGTCGATGTAAGATGAACCAATACAAAGGAATGTGCAGGAAGTGTACTGAGGATACTTTTTGCCAACAGGAACACAGCAGAGAACATAATATTTCTGAAGAGGGAGAAATAACCTATGGGAAAGTAATGAATGCATTAAAAAAACCCACAAGCTGCTCTTAAGATAGGATGCAGATCTGCATCTGATGTCCAAGTCAATCACTTTGTGAACACCTACACTGTGAAGAGAAGGCAAATCCTTGAGAGAAACCCAGTGAAAGGACAGTTGCTCAAAGCTATTCACCCAGGACTAGAAAGTGATTGCTTTTTGCTATTAAAGAGGAGGAAGGATATTACTGATAATTAGATCAACAATGAATAAGTTCCTAATGTAGGTGTGATATATAAGTAGGTCAAGAGAAATGATTATGCTGTTGTGCATGGTAAAAGAACTAATAAGTAAGCATGGGTTTACCCTGGAGGGAGAGGTTGGCAAGGTGCATTAATACTCATTGTTGGAGGTGAATTCCCAGAGTATCTGGTATGATTTCACAGTCCTTCCATAAAGTGCATCATTGTCCACCCATGACGGTTATCTTTTTCAATCCCATTAATATCACATACTCTTGTAATAGCTGGGAAGGTGGTCTTGGGCCAGACAGTGCTCTCTGTAGTTGTTAAATTCAGTTTTACAAGATATTACTTCATTACAGGGAGAGGCACTAGTATGCTGTGTAATTTCAAAGAATGTACAGGATCTAGTTCACAAAAAATTCATAATGTGTAATAGTATCACTATCACTAAATAATTATAACTAGGACAGAGGTATTTAGTATTTTCAGCAGAATAAGGCAGTATGTAGTGATTTCTCCATGTAAAAAAAAAAAAAAAAGTGTTGCTTCTGAAATGTCTGGACATACAATGGTATAAGACTACTAACATAAAATTAGGGGTCCCAAATAACAACAACAACAAAAAAGGTAGTATTTTGGCAGGGATGATGCTAGTTTTACAGACTGAAATAGCAAAAGCAGCTCTGGGGGATATAGGCAAGTAACTAGTCACCCTTCTGGGGAGATGGCATTACAGTTGAAAGAGGGACCTGTTAATGAAACAAAACCTAACAGTAACCTTCTCTAATCTCTCAGAAAGCCATGACTTTGGCAGTAGTAGGGAAGTTTTACCAATGCTATCTCTGATTCTAAGTCTTTGTTTATATTTTCCCAATTCCTTGGGAATTGGGAAAAAGAGTATTATTTCTTTAGGTAAGATACCAAAAAATGTAGAACATGTGTATGCCTTCATTTTTTGAAGAGAAAATATGTAGATTTCTGCACATCAGCACAACCTCCTCAATTACGTTTATTTTTGTTACCTTTTTATGTTACTCCTATAGTATTATTGTAGAGGCTTGACAATAAGCATGGTTGCAGTTGAGACAGACATTCTTAACAACATTGTGGTCTTTGTGGCAGTTCTAGAAAAGTATCTTAAAATATGGTTCTTTGCTCTCCATGCTGGCTTCTTCATGTTGGAGGTTGAATTCAGGTCTTCAAAAAAGGATGAGCAGGAGCTGTGTTACGGAAAGGGTGGTGGAACTTCTGAGCTTGTCTAACCCCGTGAATCCCTCTGGGCATTCTCAGATCCTGTAGTTAAGGTATTGCACACTGAGTTTAGAAAAGCTTCTGCATCATGGGCAGTCTTGTCAGAGCTGTCAGATGATTTTGACATAATTCTTTCCAGTGTCTTTTCAGCTGTATCTGCTCAGAATGTCAGCTAGACATGAAGTAGTGGTTTTAATTGATTCCACCACCTTCCCCCTGCCCCGAGCTTTATTTGTCTGTATTTGTGTGTGTTTGGGCTGAATCCTGGGGTGGCTTTAGACATCTCCTTGCAACTATTGTGACCACAGTGCAGTCCTAGAAAAAATCTTCTCCCTTTAGTAAATCAAGTGATTAAGTCATTCTAATAGTGTTTCTCCTATTCATTTGTAATACTTGAAAAGGGGCATGTGATATGGCTTATTCCCTTATGGTATACATCTATTTTAAAGAGTAAAACCCTCAATAATAAATAGTTTAACTAAATGTTTTTATTTTACTTTAATCTCAAATGCATACTTAAGTGCTATTATTGGAGGGTATATATTAATTTTTAGTGAATGGCAGCATAATTATTCCAAGAAAGTCCTATAGTACAGTAATACATTCATCAAATTTTACAGTTGCCCTTGGCTACACTAACTTAATGCAACCCTATCAAATTTAATGAATGTGTGTACACTCTGCTCTCATTAGTGAATTTGTTATTACTGAAGTTCTGCTATAAAAAGATGGTTTGCTTTTCTAACTTTTACAACTACTTAGAGTTTTAAGAGCAAACCAAAGCCTATTAGTTCCTTTACACTACTCTGAGTGGCTGGGTCCTCAGGGCTGTGCGAACAGCAGTGTGGCAGAGTTCTGTCCTGGAGGATTGTCTGATTTAAAATTGATGTTTCTAAATCTGTCTGAATAGAAGAATCATGAAGATTTTTGTCTACATGAGGATTCAGGAAAGCTTAAAACAAATAAAAACCAAATCAGCATCTTGTGTAGGCTTCTCACTTAGAGTGACCATAGCTCACTAGTTTCACT
>NW_009918686.1:87412-100764 GCF_000696875.1 Nestor notabilis
CCTTGCTTATTCTGCAGTGCTGTGTTCGCCGTATCTCCGAGAAAGACAGTCCAAGATGAAGTCATTTCTCATGACATTTTCTAACATGTTGGATACTTTAGCTAATGTTCTACAATTTTAGCTTATGCTTTTTCAATTAGTAAGACAAATTTATTGTATTGCTCATTTACTGTCTGTTTTCGTGCAGCACTCATTATCCGTCTTGTTTCACAGGAACAGACTTTTAAATTGGGAATGGGTCAAAAGAGCACACTCGAAATGACTTCTGACAAGCAGATGACATTTTTCTGCACCTAAGTTTTCTAATCTTCATGCTAATAAGGACATTCATTCTCATGGAATTTAATTGTTGGTGGCTTTAGAAATAATAAAATAGTACTTAAGTCATGAACAGTGTATGCTCTGCTCAGTGAAGTGGCCCAGAGCAATTCTAAAACTGAAGAATATGTATGTCTTAATAGAAACTGTTAATAAAAGAGGGGGGAAAAAATCCTATGCTTTTTATAACTAAGTATCTTAGAATTAAAATATATTTCTGTTATTATTGGGGAATCATGTTTAACAATGAGAACAATTAAATGTGCATAAATTTTTGATTTTTGGAAATTAGATCAAACATACATTTTTATTTTAAGCCATTACATGTGAAATGGCATTTTTACAAGTGTTTGAGGGACATGAAAGGAAGAATGCAAACTGTAATAATACATAGTGCTACAGAAATCTGAGTATTAGTACATCTAGTTTTCAGTGTTAAAGCCTGATCTAATAATTGTTATGGATATTGGTGTGGGTCAATAATGAGACTATTTAGTGAAGGCTACATATGAGTGAAGGCTTGGGGTTTTGTTAAACATGAAGCATGAAAGGAAGAAGCCTCTTGTTTACAATGTGCTATCTGAAATGGTCTTTTTGTGGTATTATAAATATGGAAAAAGAATTGGACCAGAAAACTTGTTGTTAAATTTATAGCTTAAGAATTTTAGAACTAATTTTTGTCTTGTAATGATAGCATTTTTGGACCTACAAGCCATGTTTGGCTAGCCATCATCTGGCATCTTCGTGTCTATTTAGTCAGTGAAAACCAGGTGACTTGACTGTTGTAAGTAACCAGCATCCCTTTTAGAGATTTTGGCCATACGTGGTGTCAGGTTTTTGGTATCCATGTTGGCCATATCACTACTCTTAAGGTGTTTGCTTGTAATGTCTGTATTTGAAAGTGGTGGTTCATGTTTAAGCATGATTTCTGATTACATCAATTTGACTGATGGAGATTTTAAAAGGTAATAGGATTGGTGATGCAAGAGGCTTCTGTTAATTGTCGATCAAACCTTCAAAAGTAGATGCCTAACAATAAAAAAACCCAATCATCCCCCCCCCCATCAAAACAAAACCAAAAAACTCCAAACAAAACCCCGACCAAACAAGAAGTCATAGAATTGTGGGTTTAATTTTATTCCTTCTAAAGTAAATAGTTGGACAGATTCAGTACAGAACTTTTGCATAGAGTTTCTGCATAGACAAAATCCAGCTTCTTTAGTGTAAGTACTCAGATAGGTGCTGAACAGCATGGCAGATATCAGGACAAAGGAGGACAGGGAAATGAGAGCAAGGAGGAGACTGGTGGGATGGTAGAAGATGTGCACCAGAAACATTATGCTGCTGCCCTTAATAAATTGCTGTGCACGATGTGTCATTGCCGTTATATATTTCAGTCTTGCCACATGCTCCCACAGCCTGCAATCGGTATTTACCACACTTGTGTTCAGCTGCCCTTGGTAAGTTTCCCAGTTACCTATATCTGGAAATATATTTGCTCCTGGATGGTGCCTTCTGCCTTTCTCCTAGTGATGAACTGCTCCCCAGAAGTACCTTTATGAAATGACAGTCAGTGAAATCCACAGTACTTGGAGCTAAATTAACATTCTACTGCACTAAATTTACATCAAATACTACTGTGTTTCCAAATAAATGTTTCACTCTAGGCTTGGATGTAAACTTTTGTGTGTGTGTGACTGTATAGATATAATATTTTTTAATTTTCAGCAAAAAGAATATTTGTGTCAAACGTGATGCAGTTATCTACCTATGACTTCTTGAAGGAATGATTTATGTCCTATCTACACACAATTTAGATGTAATTTAAATGGAGAAGTGATGACGGATGTCCTCTGTGTATATTATACAGAATTGGTATCTATCAAGATTGAATGCTTGGTGCACAACAGGGCAATTGCCTGCAATCTGGAAGTGAGAAAGCCATAAAGATGAGCAAGAAAGCAGAAGAGCACTCACATCTGCATAAGTATGCAAACATGGCTGATGGAGTGACTCAAAATCGTAGCAACACTTTGGAGAAGTCCTGAGCCTGTTTATCAGCTCAAAGGAGATCAAAACTACAGAAGCAGATGGGTAGAAGAGGTAATGGATCAGGGACAATATAAATGATTATGTAAAATGTTACCTGTATGCTATACCTTAGAAAAAGCATTATTTTGGTCCAGAGAAGATGTAGCTAGGCAAATAGCATAGCAACCGGATGTCAGCTCAACCAGGAGTGCTTTGAATGGTTGCTCCTAACTAAAGTACAAGTATTTGCTGAAAGATTATATTTTTTACTTCTGTGTAGAAGTAGGCTGTATTACATGACAATAAGCTAGCAGGGTGTCTTCTCTATTCTTGTTTTTGTATAGCTTTAAACTAGAAAAGTACTCATCTTTGTATTCGCTTTTGATCTAGAAGATGTGGTTTCAATGCCTGGACTCCATGCGTGCTTCCCCTGGGAGTTTGGACAATGAAGGGTACCTTGCATAGAATTGCAAAATGGTTTGGGTTGGAAAGGACCTTAAAGCTCATCTAGTTCCAACCACCTGACATGGGCAGGGACACCTTCCACCAGAGCAGGTTGCTCCAAGCCCCTGTGTCCAACCTGGCCTTGAACACTGCCAGGGGTGGGGCATCTCTTCCCAAGGAAGAAAGCTTGGGAACCGGCAAGTATGCTGCACACACAGCTATTTCAATGATATCTTGGGATTTGATGTACAGTGATGGCTGTATGACACTGCCAGTATAAGTCTGTGTCTTCTCTGAGATAGTGCAAAGATCACTTTAATATATGTGTAGATTGGCTTAGACAACAAGAGACAAAATTCTGGTTATATAAAGGGGTGTAGGTACACTGGCTCAGCTCCAGCCTCCTTAACCTACACATAAATGTGTATGTAGGACAGTATTGCCAAACATTGCCAATGCTGAGCAGCTGTTCAACTGTGCAGTAGGTAAGAACCTGCTTGACACCAGGTCAAGCATTGGAAACCTTCTTGGTGTAAAAAAAAACCCCATGCTCTTTCTTAAAAGGGAAGAGGTGTGTGGGTAATCCATTTGAACTATCCATCGGCAACTGTGTCTTTGAAGACTGAGAAGGTGCCAATGTCACTGGTAGGAAACTTTCTTTTTCCCTGACAGATGTGAGAGGGGCTTGCAAGGGGCTTGCTTGAAAGGCAGATATCTGGGAGAAAGAGCTACCTGACTTCTCTAGTGCACTGTTTTCTCCTGCTGTTTAGAGAAGGGGAAATCTTTGGACTTTGGTAGAGGAGGAAGCTGCCCTTCTAGAGGGATGGGGAAGTAAGATGCATTGCTTTCACTGGTGGAGATGCTGCTTTTTGACAAGCTTAACTGCTGGAATGACCAATATTGTTCAGGTCTCTGTTGTTCTGTGAAACAGTAAAACTCATGTGACAGCAGGAGTAGGTGAGCATAATACATATGGTATGTACTGTTTTTAGTTTCCTTTTCAGTTAACAAACTCTAGAGGAGGGGAACACAAAAACCCGCACAAAACCCCAAACCTTTGAGCTAGAAATTGTTTAGACGCTTCCAAAACTGTCCTTCCATCCCTAAGAAACCAGATGTGTTTGGGCCAGGTTCTTGTGAGACAGTGTAAGTCTGCTGATATAAAGTGAAAGATTCTGCTGTTCCGATTCTCCTGAAAGAAAAAGTTTCTACTTCAATGCTTGGAAAAATCACTATAGGCCATCTATAATACCGGTCACTCCTAAGGCTGCATACCAATGATGAATTCTGTAGTTTGACATGATTTCATGTGAATGAAAAAGTGCTACATGAAGATACTGGAGCTATAAAAACCGAACTTTTAAAATTGGCTTTTATTAAGCTTTTGGCACCCTGAATTGGAGTCGCACAGCCACAGATTAGACTTGCATTTTAAAATGCTACATTTAGGAACAGATAAAAAGAATTGGGAAAAAAGAGCTCTGAAGGTCACAATGGGAAAGAAGATTGAATAAAATTGAAACCTTTTTATTAAAAAAAATGAAAATCCTGAGAGGATATTAGAGTTATGAGAAACTTTTGTGAGAAATGGGCACTCACCCTGGTTATGCAGCTCACCTGCAAGACAAACAACTGGTAGAAGCACTTTCTGTGTTTTTCTTTATTAAAGGCTAGCATGTAGATTGTGGAAAACTAGCTAGAACCAGAATTGCGCTAGATCTTAAGATACATATCTTGTTATCACAGTGCCTTTCCTGGGAGCCATGTCTGTATTATAAGATACATTGATGCACTGGGATAGACTTGTTAGCTAAAATGATTTAAATATTTAAAAACAAACAAACAAAAAGTAACCAACCAACCAAAAACCTGAAACACAAAGTAATTCTTAAACAGTGCAGATGCAGTTTTCCAATATATAAATGTCAGTAAAGAATGTTGACATATAAAAATCTTTTGCCATTTTAGGATCTTTGGGATTTCTAGTACCAGCTTAGTTTTTGGGCCATCTGCTTATCATTCCAGTTCAGCAGTGCATTTAGATGAATGGCATTAGAACATATGTCCTTTATTTTGGAATCGATGAGCCCTGTTGGTCTGTGTGTAATATGTATATTTAGTGTTTCATAGATTGGTTTGGGTTGGAAGGGACCTTAAAGGTCATTCAGTTCCAATCCCCTGCCATGGGCCGGGACACCTTCCACTAGACCAGGTTGCTCAAAGCCCCATCCAACCTGGCCTTGTTTGATATGGTGGTGCTGTATATAGTGAGTTTAGCTTTAAAGGCACTTCGGTGTTTGAGTGGGTGTGATGGTGTCCATAGTATTGGCCATGTGTTTGTGAAGGCTGACAAGTATCTGGAAAGCTCAGCACTGGCTGAAAGTCATGGGAAAGGAGAATAAGGCAGTTACATCTGCAGTAAGAAAATGACAGTTTCTTGCCTGTTTCAGTCTGTTGGAGAACAAAAGCTTGGTGCATTTTTAACAATATTTAGGACTCATTTCTCCTTTCTTTGACACCACTGTAACTTGATTAAGTGAAATTAGTCCTTATCTACTCCCATGTAAGCAGGAGGCAGGTTTCTAGGGCCAGCATGGAATTGTCAGAATAATTTTTAATTTAACAGCACCAATTCACCAGAGGGTAGTGATATTAATTTTAGGCGATTCTGTGAACTCTTGTGAAATGCACCCTTAAAATTATTAAATGTTGAAATGTGTTAGCACTAATAAAACAAAAAAAATATTTAAAAGAATCTTATTAGTTTACTCAACAGATAAGAACTAAATTTAAACCTCTTTTTTATTCTCTTGACTTTATAGTCTTAAGCAAAGATGAATAAAACTTTATGAAGTCTATTTGCTTGCTCAGCTTAAACTGAAAACAAGCTTTCAAAGGGTAGCTGGACTGTTTCTGCAGTCTGCAACTGCAGCAAACCAACTATATACACAAATTTAACTGCATTCATGCAGCCCTCGCTGAACATTGCTGGAGGACAGGGCTTCTCCCTCAACTGACCTGCCTTCCAAGCAAAGATTTGCACTGAACTTTGCATTTCCTCTGATATCCCACTAATTTTGGTTATAAGAATCCTGTTGCTGTAAGAATTACAAAATGTATTATCTGCTTTTTCACAATTACTGTTTTTATCATGGAGGAGGAGATGCACTTCAGCTACTGCTTGCTATGGTGCTCTGCAATCTCATTGCTGAGCTGTTTGTTAGGAAATGGCACCAGGAAATGTCAATGCATTTTTTTTATCCCTTGTAAAGCCAAAGAGATACTAAAGTATTTATGATAACATCAATTTATGAAACATTATTTATGTAAGCATTAGATTAGTGATCTTGTAATGTTATTCTTCAAAGCACATTTCTTCAGTACTAAAAATGTTAAAAGGCAAACATACAAAAACCCCCAAAGCTTTCCATGTCTTAAGAGTTTCTTCTGTAATACATAGCAACTGAAAAGTATATTAATTTATTGTGCAAAATAAGTACTTGCATAGAAAAGGACTTTAAACCAGACAGCCTACACATATCCTTGATGACAGTGTAAATTCTTAGTGTGTTATACAAAATACAGATTGCCATAAAAAATATTGCTGCCTAAGGAAGGATCCGTTTCTTGATTGTTCCTTTCTATTTAAGCTATTAAATGAAGTTTCACTTCCTCAGGTGTTAGTCAGGTATTCCCTTTGGCCTTTGCTTATCACTAAGTACTTCAGTGACCAATTTAATTTGATATATGTTTGTCTTTTGAAATGTACTGTAGAAACAGAATGTTCACAAATGCACTTTTAAAAAAGACAATAGGCTCATAGATTCCATGAGGTTTTTCTTTCTCATGCCAAGACTAAGGTATTGGAAATTTTTCTTTGTTTTGGTAAAATGATGTAAGATGACATTAATACTGACAAAAGCAAGTAGGCACTTTGGAGTTAGGAAGCCAGCTCACAGCCATTCTTTTTAGGATAGGAGGCAAATTCCTTCCTAGGTCTGAAGGTGAGGCAATTCTCACTATGCAGCTGTCTTCTGGGCCTCATGATACCTCTCCCCTCATGTTCATGTTCTCAAGCCAAATCTCATTCGAGTATTGCATATTCTGTTCTGGGGAATGTGAGCTCATGACAGATTAGACATGTGTAGTGCTGCTTCTATATGCTGTTTCCAGCAGTCATGAGCACCTGCATTGTCTAGGAAAATCTAAAATGTTGAATCAATAACCACTGAATAATTTATAAGGTAATACAGTATTTGATAAAAGGCTCATAGATAAATTCTCTTGTTTCCATAGTTTTCTACTTAATCATGCAATATTTGTATCAACAGAAAACAGAACGGTATTTTTGAACTGAGGGTTTAGACTCTTATATTGCAGAAGCAGTAGGAGACCAGATCTACTTCTTTGGCATTACAAACGCAGACACATTCTTGTGAGAATGTGAATCACCTAATTTGCCCATGTCTAAAGGATGTACCAGCCTTTAAGTGGTGCAGCTTAGAGAGAAGTAGGAGCTAATTAGCAAATGTATTTGTATGCACATTATGGTGGCTAATTTATATGGCAATGGCCATGTAAATCTGAGGATAAAATTCATAAGCCGACTTTGCTCTTTTGAGGGCCTTTTTAAAACCTCTGCTTAAGTGGTGTTTTGTACAAGTTGTCTGCATGAATGTAGACAAAGCTTATAAACTTTGTAACTTCAGGTTTCAATATAGATAATTTTTTTTTCCTTTAAAAGTTCAATTAAGTTATTGCATACCTTGGCAATGTATAACTATAAAACACATCAATTTTTGTATATAACAATATATCATTGACAGATCTGTCAAAATAAAACCCTTCTAAAAACCAGTTTTGTAGACACTTGTGTATGTAAATGTCCTCTTTAAAAAGTGTCAATCTCTACTTGTAATCAAAAATTCACTAATTTTCATTTCTGATGACATTTGATAACTTTATGCTGAATATCCAGGATGGCAGAAGCCCTTGTTGCCATCAGACTTACTATAAGCTGATAAAGTTATGTTTGTGTTAGAGATTCTTATACCAAGTATAAGAAATATTAGTTCTATTTTAAGGTTTTCTCCTTTGAAACTATCCGTTGGCAGGGGAAAGAAATACTTTACCAGGCAGTGCAGCTACATTATTTTATCTCTAATTAACAATATTGCAGGATTATTTGAAATCATTTGAAGCTGGGCTGCACCATGGCAAGTATCTGAGACTCAAAAGGAAGCATGTGGCTTTGGCTCCTTCTGGATAGGTTTCTGTGTCTAACAGGAGCTGACCTGACAGGAGTGGTCTGGCAGCTGCTGCCCCTTGACCTGTAGCTGGGGGCTGAGTCACTTCAGCTTCTTGTTCCACTGGGAAGCTATCATGGATTTTGGCAGGACTAGTGTCCTACCAGAGCAGCCAACTGAACTGAGACTGCCTGATCCTGGGCTTCAATGGGAAATGAGTGATAGACAGGGAAAGGGAACAGGCAGAGGTGCCCTTTTGGTTGGTTTACTCACTCTATAGCCTTTGCTGGACAGTTAGACCGAGCCTTCCGCTGTGATGTGGAGCCTATGCTGTGAGCTGTGCTAGCCATCTGCCTGGGGTGAAAACACCTCCCTGCGAAGTAAATCCCTGGAAGTTCAATCTCTCTGTTGCTGTGATTGGGTATTTAAGAGCAGACTGGACTAGGAGCTGATTTGTATTCTGCTTTGATTGCAGATCTTTTCCCACACTTGTGTGGTCCTCTGCTTAACACTGTTATTTGTCATTTGGTGGTGAGGCAGGACAGAAGTTAAATATTTTACTAGAATTACTGTAAATAATATTTATGGATTATTGAAGGAAGGAAGATGTCTCCCTTTCAAAAGCGGTACCATTAATTCCCACAAATCCTGAAATATGGTCTAAATGAAAACAAATCTAATGTGTCCCACCTAGCAAAATTCCTGGATTGAATAGCACAGTTTTAACAAAGACTGAGGAAAGCAACTGTGAAGGTGTGCTGTGTTGACAGACAATGCATTTTTAGCAGTGTAATTTACTCCTGTTCAGCTTTACTGACCTTTTAAAAGATTAAAATAAAAATATTATTCTCTGTGGTCTGAGTGATTTCAGCTGTTTCAGCTACTGTACTCAACCACACAAAGGCTTCATCTAAAAGAAGCCCCAAGGGGGAATACAGGGTTGAAGAAATTTCTAATAGTTTGAGGTCTGATTGTTATAACCCTGAGTTGTAATAGTATGCGAGGGTGCACAAGTAAGAGGGTTGTTTATTGTGTCCAAGCTCAAGTGGCATATTCTTATTGAATTTTTGTCTAAAAATATTGTTTTCAAAGCCCTGTTCTGGGAAATACAACCTGGGGATCAAAACTCTGCAAGAGTAATGTTGTCTTGTAGTGTCCTGCTCTCTTCTGCTGGATCAGTACAGAACAAGTATGATGTGAAGGGAAACAAGTTTTCCCTGCTGTGTGACTTCCCTGTGGCATGAAGTACCATGCACACCCACAGGGCAGCATACTCTGTGTGGCTCCCAGCTGCTGTTGCACAGCTGGAATTTAGATGCAAGGTCTTCAAAAGTACACAGCTATTACCTGTATTTGGGGTGGAGAAAGGAAGGAAGGAAACTGCTGTTATCTGGATGGATTTTTGTCAGCTCTCTCCCTTTTTTGACCTCTTTAGAGTTTTACTTTCAGGAACATTTTAGAGTTCTTCCTACAATAATGTGCTGACCAGGCAGCATGCAGCACTGATAAATACACGTTTGCTGTCAAATACATTTTGATGGCAAGCACATTTGCCATGGTACACATGTCCATTGGAGACAACGCTTTATTAAACATGACCAAAATATGCAGGTAACATCTTACCTGGTGTTCCACCACCACAAAAAGCCATTATGAAAAGGCTCAGCCCTGTCCTTCCCTGTCCATAGCAGAGCACTACCACCCTTGTGTGATGTCTCTATGCTGCCAGTGCAGTCACTAGCCCAGGTAATGGTCAGGATGGAAAATAATGCAACAAAATAAACTCTGTGCCCCAGTCCAGTTTATCACACTGCTGTGCAAACACTTTTGCCAGAATGCTGGGCTATGAAGGATAAAATTAGAGTTTCCAGAAAATAACACACAGACAAATTCAGAATGCACACAAGCCATTAGTCATATGACAAATCAAAAAAGGAACATGCTAAACTGCTGTAATATGTCATTCTTAATATCTGATTTATTATTTTTATGTCTCTTTCTTTGAAACTCAAAGTTCATTAGTGTTCTACCCTATCAAAATTGTGACATCCTTTGACTAGGAGTAACAGGAGGTTAATATTTAGCTATTGCGAGTAAGTTAAATCCACAGCACTGAGAGGAGTGAAGGGAGATGAAATGAAGAAATTGCTGTACTAAAGCAGAACAGAAATCAATCTAATTTAATATCTTTTTCTGCCAGTGGCTAGTGCCGAGTACTTTAGGAGAAGATATGAGAAACACTGTGATAATTGCTTTCACAGGAAATATTTTTTTTGCTGCTGCTTATATTTGTGGCTACCACATCTTGTGATACAATGCATTAAATCCTTTCCAAAGTTTTACTTGAAGAATCTTTTTATAGCACCTCTAGAACATCCTTTTTATTGAAATAAGTATCTGTTTCCTTTTAAAAAATTGCACCAATTTTTTTTTGCCTCAATGATACTCGTTCCGTAAGATCTCATAGGCTTATTGCTCTGAGTGGATAAAGTATTTGCCTTCATGAGCTTTTAAAATTACTGTCTTCCAGTACAGAATACAAGACAAGTAGAGAGAAGTTCCCATTTTAACTTCTGTATTGCTTAATGTTCCATCTAAATTATCATGTCATAGTTTTGTGATGATGTACTTAAAAGGATTACATTTTCTGAAGCTGAGATTTCAAAAAAAAAAAAAAAAGAAGCATCAAAGAAATAGAGAACTTCTGGGAGAAGGAAATTAGTAT
Organism: Nestor notabilis; assembly: GCF_000696875.1. Classification (NCBI taxonomy): domain Eukaryota; kingdom Metazoa; phylum Chordata; class Aves; order Psittaciformes; family Psittacidae; genus Nestor; species Nestor notabilis. The sequence continues at coordinate 98,177 of NW_009918686.1, forward strand.
TTTATGTAAAGGGACACTAAAATGTTGCCGTTTTAGTTGTCGCTTCATGATTGGCCTTGCTCACTGCAGATTATTGCATCTCCCGTTTTTGTTGTCTCTGAAGTTAGACCTGAGAGTATTCCCACACACTTCACTACAGATGGACATTGTTATCATCAGCTATGTCATGCTGACAGCCATAGAAATGTTTGCCCCCGGAATGCAGCAGAAGTGGACTGCATTGCCTTACTGATCATCTGCCATGGTGTTGGCAAGCATGCAGAGTTTGGTGGTGTCTTCAGGGCCAGCTTGGGCGTGAGTTTAGACATGTCTTATCCTGAGCTGATCAAGATTAAGATAAAATCAAAAAGGTTACTCACAAAGTTGTGTGAATGGGAAATGTGTCTCAAGAAAAACAACTTTCTCACAGAGTTCAAGTTCTTGTAATCCAGGATGTGTCAGATCTGGTTGTGCTTTGTAGCAGGTGGTGGATTGAGGTATGACCAGACAAAACTGTCATGCCTAGGCAAATTTTGGGTGTTTTGCAGTATCTGGAAAAAGACAGCCAGGTGCTGAGGTGGACATAATGATCTATATGACCTGGAAAAGAATGTTTCCCATTCATAAATGTTGTTACAGTTTGTAAAAATGCAGATCTTAAATGTGGGAATCCTGAAGCACATTTCACCATCCAACAACCTACATGAAAAGGAAAGATTTTAATGTCCAGGGCTGAGGAGAGAGACTTAATGCAACCAGACCTTTTAACAAAGGGTTCACAGGCCTGCATGGTGAACTGGGAAGTTGACTTCCATCCCTTTTCCCAGGAAACTGAGAACTGTGCTTCAAGGTCTGCTTCTCTCAGTTTGGTCACCGAGACCCCAGATTTGCTGTCTGAAACGGGTCACATGCAACCACCTCTTCCTAGACATTGCTTCTAGAAAAACAAGTGAACTTTCAAACCAGCAGTGGGTATTTCTTCCTGATAATTTCAGCTCTGGGCCAAACTGCTGCCCTACCTACACCAAATGGACATGGATTCTGTGAGCAGATGAGTTGCCATGTAGGTGCTATCCGCAATTGAACTTGGTGGAATTTTTATCACAAGGGATCTGTGCCAGTTTACATCTGTTGAGAATCCAGGTTTTCTATGTTTTCTTGTAACTTGTAACAGTAAATACAGAAAGTGTGCACAACACTCTATTTTTCTTAATTCAGGGGCAGTGGTATTAATTGGGCACTTGAAGTACTCCATACTGCATTTTGTCTGAATGGTTTACCTGTACTCTAACACTTTGTTTTCAAACTGAAACACCAGATTCAATCTCACAGCCAGGACATGAAAACAAACTATCAAGTCACCCTGCTGTATATAGTTGTGAAAACATAAATTAACCTCAAGCACAGTTATTTGACTGCATTTCATGACCCTTTTATAAAACATTAATGAATGTTTAAAGTCTTTTCCCCATGTGGCTAACACTACTAGTTCAGTGTTAGATAAGACAGCACAGTTTTGCTTTATCACTTGAAAAAACATTGAGACAAAACCCCAGCTGATTCTCGGGAGATGGCAGCCTTCTATGTTTATGCCAAGAAGATTAAGACTAGTGTGTTTGTGATGGCTAAATATAGCTTTTTGGATAGCCTTTTCCCAAGGAAAGGTATGTGATGAAATAGTTGCTCAAGAGCCCTATAGTTGCACAAGCAACTGATTTTGACTAGGTGAAAAAACAATGGCTTCTGAGGCTTAAATGTATTGAGCAGTTGCTATTGTATGATTAAGCCACTTTTAGGCTTCAGTTGCACACATTTACCTGTCTAGTTTGAAGGCAAAAGGGTTTGACTTAATATGGTGTGGAAGAAATGAAAGTGCAGACAAGGAAGCCTTTGTACTTCTCTGTATATTTCCCTCAAAATAATGTCTATCATTTTTGTCAATTTAAATACTACCTTGCAAACAATGGGGAAAATCACTGTTCTGTTTAACCCAGGGACACTGACATATGTTTTTTTGTTTGGTTGGTTTTTTGTTTGGTTTTTTGACACGCATTTAGAGCAAGAAGTAGAAAAAAGGCATTAGGAAGACACTGTAGGCCAATTATTCCCACAGAGCAATGACAAACACAGTTTCTTCCTTGATGACAGATAGTAGTCTGGAAGCCTGATTACCACACTAATCTAACTTAATGTATTTTCTTACTATATATGAAACAACATGTAACATCATGTATTTGGAAACCATAATAAGTATCATATGGATTAGAGAAACGCTCATGGAGAACATAGATAAGCTTTATCCATATACTGTAGATATGAATCCTGATGGGAAATAAACATAGAGAAATCATCTGATCCTGTGGGCCTGCCTTCTCTTGTGAGGAAGGAAGGATAAAGTTCAGCTGCAAGTGAAATTGTCCTTCTGATGTTGTTTTTTGGGCCCTGGGATAGATGTGTTTGTTGTCAGTTCTGGTCACAGAGAGTGGCTGTTCTGCAACAAAGGCTAGTAGAAAAGATCCACTAAACCAGTTTTGTATTCTTTAATGGTTGTCAATGGGAAGCAAGTAGGTTTTTGTTTTGGGTCCCTCTGTCCGTTCCACTCCCCCCCC
>NW_009918686.1:100795-137772 GCF_000696875.1 Nestor notabilis
ATTGTAGGGTTTTCTTGTTTTGGTTTGTTGGGTTTTTTTCCACACCCAGACTGCAAGCAAACAGTTTATTGTGCTTTGCTCTATTTTGTTCAACTTGCCAATCATGATATGTATTTATTCATTGTCACAAGATTGCATTGGCCAAATTTCTCTTTTGCTCTTTCTTTCCTAACCTTAAACTTGAGGCACTCCCATTTTCAAGGCAATGCATCCTGATGTCAGTGCAACAGTGCCTTGACTATTTGGACCCATGGGATCCATCAGGTACATTAAATGAATTTTCCTTGGCTAATTTCTTGAGGCTGTTGTACAAGGAGGGCTAGGTACAAACTGTGCAGAGTAATTTAGGCAAATTACTCTGTACTAAGTGCACCAAAGAATTGTGTTGCTGCTGTGGAGAATAAAAGAAGAGGTTAGGTATTTGGCACAGGCTTCTTTTAAGATGTTTTAATTCTTCTGTCACAGTGGTGGAACCGAATGTGTGGAACACCCTGGCAGCAGTGTGTCTGCCAGCCAGGCTGTGCCCGCACCACAGGTATCCCTCTGCAGTCTAATACCAGTCAGCCTGCAGATGTGGTGCAAAGAACATCTCTCAAGTTTGAGAGAAGCCATTCTAAAAGACATTTTAGGAAGCGATATTGGGCAGGTCCGTTTTGACAGGCTCTTTGTACCCCAGTGCTGTTTGTGTGGTCTCTTTTTCCAGAAAGCTGTTTGACAATGAGGGTCCACATGCAAACTAATTAGTCTGAGAACTTCAGCATTTCTTTTGCCATTTAGCAATAGAAATCCAGGAATACCCTATGAAAGGTACTGCAGAACTTGCTAGGTTACTTGTGGACTTAGCTAAATCATGTTCTCGAAACTGAGAATGATGGAGACAGTAAACTCACTTGTGAAATAAATTTGAGAGCAGGATTTCAAATGAGTTATTGTACCTTTCCCTCCCTAACCATTCTCTAGGGATGCTGGTTACCAGATAAGCTTTATTCATATACTGTAGATATGAATCCCGATGGGAAATAAAAATTACCAAATAAGCTATCTGGAACTGGATTCTATTCCTGCTATCAGAGTGGTTTTGTTTTCCTTTTCATATTTTGCCGTGTTCCTCCTTATCTCTCATCTTCATAGTTGTCTGTGTTTAATTCCATCTTCATCTCTATTCTCTATTGGAATTAGTGGATTTGTAGTGGAGCTAGAAAAGGTTTGGGTGAACATGCTCTACAGTCACAGGCCAGGTACTTACGACACATTGACTTTCTGGATAATTATTACTGGAGTGGTCCTTTACATTAGTTGGATATCTCTTTCCTATGTTCTATGCCCACCGCCTGTCATCATGATTACTGGGGCATGTGCTAGATTTATTTGTGCTATATCTATAAGAGTACAGGCCTTGTTCTTTATGGTATTGTATTAGCAAGCTTTGCAATCTCCATGAAAGTGACAGTTGCTGATTATACTTACATCTGTTTAGTGCAGATTTGATTCTTGCCATGCTTGGTTTTTAGGGGGTCCATTTTCTCTTGTTTGGGGTATTATTTATGGATATTTGAAATACATCTGTAAAGTTTATTATCTGGGGATAGAACTTCTATGAAAGTCTTTGCATAAATCTATCAGAAGAGCAGTTTATGTTCGTGTAGATTTATTTAGCTTGTATCAGGAGTTGCTTTGATGTGGACACCAAAGGTTTCATTCTACAAGGATGCACCTTAACATAGGATTCCAAACCTTCACAGAGAAAATGGATAAATCTTCAAACCTTCTGCATCCCACTCTGTGGGATTAAGTGTGCTCTCAGCAAGTTTGCTGACAACATTAAGCTGTGTGGTGGGTCAACACCCTGGAGGGAAGGGATGCAATCCAGAGGGACCTTGACTCACTTCAGAGGTGGGCCAATGTCAACCTAATGAAGTTCAACAAGACCAAGTACCAGATCCTGCGCGTGAGTCAGGGCAATACCAAGTACAAATATGGGCTGGACAGAGACTGGATGGAGAGAAGCCCTGATGAGAAGGACTTGGGGATGCTGGTCAACAAAAAGCTCAACATGAGCTGGCAGTATGTGATCTGTCCTGGGTTCAGCCACAGCAGTCATTTTTTCTCCTTCTTAGTAGCTGGTGCAGTGCTGTGTTTTTGGCTTTCAGTCTGGGAACAACGCTGATAACACCGATGTTTTTAGTTGTTGTGAAGTAATGTTTACTCCGGGGTGGGGAGTTGAGCGAGCAGCTGCGTGGTTCCGAGGTACTGTCTGGGCTTAAACCACAACACGCTCACAGCCCAGAAATGAACCATGTCCTGGTCTGTATCAAAAGGAGTGTGACCAGCAGGTCAAGGGAGGTGATTCTCCTCCTCTAATCCACTCTTGTGAGACCCCACCTGGAGTACTGCACCTAGCTCTGGACCACTGCCATGGTTTAAGCCCAGATGGTAATTCAGAACCATGCAGCCACTCGCTGACTCCCCCTGCTTCTTCCTCCCCCCACTTCTTCCTCCACCCACTCCCGGAGGGATGGGGAGGAGAATCGGTGGAATGTAACTCCCACAGGTTAAGATAACAGCTCTCCAGTAACTAAGGTATAATGCAAACCACTACTGCTACCAATAATAATAATGATAAGGGAAATAACAAGGGGAGAGGGCACAACCGCTCACCACCCGCCGACCGATACCCAGCCCGACCCGAGCAGCGATCTGGGCCTTCCGGGTAACTCCCCCCAGTTTCTATACTGGGCATGACGTGCTGTGGTATGGAATACCCCTTTGGCCAGTTTGGGTCAGGTGTCCTGTCTCTGCTTCCTCCCGGCTTCTCCTCCTCTCTGGCAGAGCATGAGACTGAGAAAGTCCTTGGTCGGAGTAATCACTTTGTCTTGTTTATATATTTTGCTATTCATCCAAGAGATGAACTAGAACATCACCAGGAAATGTTCTGTTACAGCCAAGTGAACAAGCCTTTCACCAACCTGGAGAAATTAGCTACATGATAAGAGTTAATTGTTTCTGAACTTGCTTGTCAGCTGTGAAGGGCCACGTAAAACCAAAAAATGTATATGCTGGGGATGTGGCAATGGGCAAATAAAATCTGATTTATTTGGGTGTTAGACAAAGGTAATATGATATGACAGGGCCTACAGTTCACTGTTATAATTCATAGTTACTGTAATAGTAGGAACAAAATGTAAAGCACAGGGTTGTCAGCCAATTAGTTGTGAATTAATAGGAATTCACTGAAGTGTCAGAGGCAAAGACAAAACACTAAAATGTTTTATATATGAGTATGATATATTTATACGTGCTTCCCATCATGCGATCCTTACCCCTGTAATGTGTATTCGAGCCTCTGCTCTCTGAACACATCGCTTGATTTCTCCTCCCTATTTTCTGTTACCTGATAGAACTTGTAAATCCAAAACTCCCAAACTCTGCTGTATTGCACTCCTTGCTCCTGCAGTTTTTACTCCTCACTAAATGATAGCATAAATTTCCTGCCGTGAACTTCCATGTGTTAAATTCTTGAATAGGGATTTTAACACAATGGGATAAATTAATTTATTTCCTTTTCATAACTACGAATAATGACTTTTAGTTTTAAATAAGCAGGTAAGGTCATCTGAAGCATCGTTTCACAGGTTTTCATAGGCACTCTTGAGAATTACATCTCTGTGCTCTGTGAAGATGCTACGTATAAGTGTTTAATGCCCTAGTTTACCTCTTTAAAAATTGATGCAAACTGCTACATTTGACACTGGGATTTTGTAAGGTGACAAAAGTAATTAGCACCCAAATTCCTCTGGCTCAAAAAGGCAATTATCATTAAGACCTTTTTGACTATTTCGTTGTTACCAAAAATGTGTTTATAAAATTGCTTTAAATTATACGTGTTAGTAAAATGTTAGTGTTGTATGAAAGTAGATAATAAAATGTAGAGAGTACAGGAGCCATCTGCCTTGCAAGAAGCTTGAACTAAACCCAGCTCCCCAGTGTCCGCACTGATGGTTGAGCCTTGTGCTTATTTGAAGGCGCTCCCCCATGATCTGGTGATGGGATGAAGCAAATCTTCAACAACAGCAGGTGTGGGGGAATGAAATCGCCTCCCTCCCTTTAGCACAGCTATGAGAAAACAGGACTGAATGTAAAGCCCAAATTTCTGTTGATATCTGTACAATTTGATGCTGTTGTTAAGACTTCACTTTTTTTTTGTTGCTAAAATGTCACATTTTCTACAACTAGAGAAAAAAAACATCATCAAACATCTCTAAATCTAATTTTCTGCAGATGTCCTGAGCTGTAGATTTATCCTGTTGTCTTTCTGTTGTAGCCAGGGGGAAAAAGAAATCTTTCTGGCCCTTTGGGTCCATCACCAGGAATGTTCATCAATGAATGGGATCTCTTCAGGAAATGTCATGGTCAGGAATTATATTCACATGCAACAGACAATAAAGGAAACAAACCCAGTGTCAGGTCATTACCACAGATGCTCTTTTTCTTTCCCAGCAATACCCCCCACAAAGTGATAGAGATAATGAAACATGTTTAAAAATAATAACTCGCCATGATGACAAGAAAACCCTCACGCCTCATTTAACGTCTGACTTTATTGGCCTTCACCATTTACTATACAGTGAAAATCTTGGAAGACAGCCCAAAAAGAAAAGTCACAGTTGTATTCCTAAAGTAAAAGAAACAGAAGATGAGTGGTTTGATATTCACCAGCCAGTGAAACGAAACTGAAGAAAATCGGTTATTGGATGACCAGTGCTGCTACACACCAAAATCTCCTGGGGAGGATATTTGGAGATAGGAGCCAGAGAGGTAGGGCTTTTGAGAAAGCACTTCTGCCTGCAGACTGGTCTTTCCCTGAGTGGAGAATAATTCCCTGCCTTCAGGGACAGCACTCTGCAGCTACATCATTGCTCAATGTAAAATCACCCAGGAGGGCATCAGCTCAAGACATCCAAATTTACTATGAGGTGTCTCCTGTGTCTATGCAGCAGTGGAAAGACCCAAGCTGGCTCTGGGAAAAATAGTAGCACTTACAAGAATGGTGGTTTTCAAGACAGAGCAGTAGTATGACCATTTTATGTCATCTCTGGTTAATTCATTGCTTACTGTGTTTTCACTTGTGCTATGTCTTAGGGGCAGGTGTACATGCTGGACACCTGTGGCCTGAAAGCGTGTCTTCACTTTCTCAGTGCTTCAGAGGAGCCTTGCGCTGCAGGGATTTCAGTGGAGAGGTGGGATACCTTGTGCTGGTGGGGTGTGGAGTATGGCCTTGTCACCCTATGACAGGAAGCAAACCAGCGATGTGCTAAGTTATGTGTTTGTGGTTTTCACCACACAAAGTATGTACAAGATGAAGAAACCTATAAAATATTGGCTACAAGGGAACGATAATGCAGTTTATGGAGTAGTACAGGCAAATTTATTATTTACTGATCAGCTGAGGGGTTATTTTTAGTGTTTTCCTTGGAGGAAGTTGGCAACTCCTGATAATTTTCCTGATGACTTTACTCATCTCTTAGTGCTTTGCACTGAATCTTGAATGGAAATTTTCCCCTACTTACATCTCAGCAACAGTTTAGTGATGTTGACAATGTTCTTTCTTTCTCACTGGTCTCTCTCAAGCAGCTGGAGTGACTGCAACCTGCTTTGAATGAGGGGCTGGGGAGGATGCTCTGATGTTTTTCACTATGCAGTGGTGCCTACGAGTGTGATGGGAGGGGGAAGAATAGATCAGCAGCCTGAGCAATGTTGTAGTAAGCTTTCTTTGAGAGTTTTCTTAAAGGAAACTGGTATAGTGGCTGTACAGTATCTGACACATGGATTGTGTGGCAGCAGCAGGATATTCATGTGTGTTATCATGAAGAACTGTGTAAAGCCATGCTCAAGGAGAGCATGTCGTATGTAGGGGGGGAAGTTTTTCTTGTTATTTCTCAAGTATTTATCTAAGGATGTACTGATAGCTTGTTTAAATACTGGAGAAGCAAATATTTTATTAACTGAGGTGGTCTTTTTATGAGGGAGTTTTCATATTTTGCTTTCCATCGCCAGAAAACCACAGTAAATAGGGATTATGTGCAGCAGGGAGATGGGATTCCATCCTGCAAAAGCTGCTGTAAATAGGAATTATATGAGTGAATTACGCAGGATGTAAACTAGAGGAAATAGAACGAAGTAGTAATAGTCATTTTGGAAGGCTTTAATTATCTTTAGACAGCAAAAACAGTTGTTGTTACAGTTTATGGCTCAAGCTGAGCCAAATCCCTTTTGCACCATTTCTCCAAAGCGGTAGAAGTGAAAAAATGAGAGCACGGAATAATCTCTAAAGGCATTTTCTTTGCATGTAGTTGTCAGAATGTATGAGTCTAAGACTATAGAAAATAGAACATTTGAATTCCTTCCCCTAAAAATAAATTGGATGTGTTCACATACTCATTCCCAAATCATGTATTTAAACATTACTGCTTTGTCAACAGTATTATGTCCTCTGTACTATAAGAAAAACATGTATGTACAGATGAAATGAAAGTAAAACTCCATCCTAATCCACTATAATGACCAATGCATATGTGTATCAACAAAGTAATAGATTAAGCTCTACTAAACATTTGCAGTTTCTTCCACTGAAGTTTAAACTGGTTCCAGATTTTATAAAACTTTTGTGTTCTTCTCTAGGCCATAAATTACTTTCTCCCATGAAGACGTGACTGCAAAATTCATACAGACATTCTAACACTCCCCAGATGAATACAACAGCAGCAATGACATAAAATATATTCATTACTTATATTCGTTGCTGGTTATTGCTAGGAAGTAGTAATCTAATGTTTACTAGTTTTTCTGCAACTGCAAATATAACTCTAGGTGGAAGTCTGGGCTTTGGGGTTTTTTCACCTGGGGGGGGTGGGAGGTTAGCAATAAAATATTCCCAGACTTGCACATATATATTTTAAATATTCCTGTATTGACCCAGTTCCGTGTATTGGAAATCATGATTACTTTGTGGTTAGATGCAGGAAAAATGTATTGTTTCAAGCTCAGAAAGTCTGAATGCAAAACTTCTTTCTTCATGGCTTGGTGCTCTCTGGTTATAGGTGAAGACAGACTCGGGGGTGAGTGGGGAATATGTAGCTGAGGTGTCTTCAGTTTGCAAGGAAGCAGCACTCTGTGGATCTCAGGTGTGAGAAGAGAAAGAATGTGGCTCTGGTTCATGTGGATAATCCTGTGTTGACTCTAAAGATCAGTGCTGAAATCAAGCAGTGAGTGGGTGAAGAAAAAGAAATAAGTGAGGGCTGTCAAATTCTTTCCTGTTGTTTCACCCCTGGAAAGAAAAATGAACACATACCACCAGCCCGCACCCTTGGAAAAACAAACAACCCCCCCAAAACCACAGTATACCTTTTGTCATGTTCCTTAGAAATGACTAAAGGTAAATGAGATGAATTGGAATTTGGACCAACAAAATCAAAGTACTTCTTTCCGTGTCAACACCGAATACATCAAAACCTGATCCCTGGCTGCTCAAGCAATTTCCCTGTATCCCCCAAGCACTACCTGTCCTTTCTTCCACCCTCTTTAGGCTTCCTTTTTGTGCTAGAGCTTGTCCAGGAGCAACTTGTTCATACATACAGGACACCCAGCATTTTTGCCTGACTTCCTCTTAGTCAGGGTGCATCACTCCTGAGCTTGGAGGTGATCCTAGAATATTAACCAGGTTTCTTGGCCCCCTCTCCCCTCCAGGGCTTTACCCCATGGTACTCTACCAAGCAGATCCATCAGGAGGCAAAAGTCAGCTCTCCTGAAGCCCAGGGTAGCAAGCTTGCTGCATGCCCTCTTTTCCACCCTAAGGATCTCAAACTCCACCATGTTGTGGTCACTACAGTCAAGGCTGCCCTCAAGCTTCATGTTCCACCAGTACCTAACTGTTGGTGAGAAGAGGGTCCAGTATAACACCTCTCTTCATTGGCTCCTCTATCACTTGGAGAAGGAAGTTACTGTCAATGCATTCCAGGAACCTCCTGGATTGCTTATGCCCTGCTATGCTGTTCCTCCAACAGATATTAGGGTGGTTGAAGTCCCCTAGGAGGACCAGGGCTTGAGAATGTGAGACTGCTACTGTGTGTCTATAGAAGGCCTCACCTGCTGCTTGGTCATTTTGGTCAGGTGGCATGTAGCAGACCCACACTATAATGTCACCTATCCCTGCTGTCCCTTTAATCCTGACCTATAGGCTTTCAGTCATCTCCTCATCCATCCCCAGGCAGAGCTCTGCACTCTCCAGCTGGTCACTGACTCTATATGACACCCCCTCCTCATAGCCCCTGCCTGTCCTTCATAAGGACACTGGATCTTTCCATTCTAATGCTCTGGTCACAGAGGCCATCCTACCACGTCTCTGCGATGCCAAAAAAATCATAGCCCTGCAGGTGTGCACGTCTAATTAATTTCATTTATTCCCCATGCTGTGTGCACTTGCATAGAGGCATTTAAGTTGGGCCCCTCGTGAAGCTGGCTTACTTATTGGAGTCGCTGGAATTCTTTGTGCTGCTCTTTTTGTTCACTAACTTACCCTTGTTTCATGACTTAATGTTTGTTCCATAGATCTACCTTTTATTTATATTAGATATAACTAGCCAGAGCCTTGAGAATAACTTATTTGAATGAACTTGTGTTAAGAAACTGTCTTTTACAGGAATAATAAGACTCTTTACAGGTAGGACTGTTCTAATTTCCCACGTAGATAGTACTTGAATCGGATCCCTTTTCTTACCCTAAAATGAGACAGGGAATACATAGAGACAGGATTTTATATATTTGAGAGCTGAAGTGACATAGCTGAGGATCTGAGTGAGAAGCCTGTGAAAAAGGTGTATCGTGGCTCTGGCAACGGTCCTTGTAATCCTTTTCAAAATTCCTTGAAGTACTGACTTCATCTTACTCTGCTTTGTTCTAGTGTCATTTAGCACTTAGGTTTTTCATAGGCAATTGCTTCTCTAACACACTGCTATATACATGAAACTACCAGATTTATGACAGGAGTCCAACAGTTTTAGCATTCAGAAACTGTGTTGTAATACAAATGGTTCTCCCTGAATACAGTGGCAAAGCAAGACATTGTTTGTCTTTCATGGCTTGAAGCAAACTGAGAAACTAATATTGGCAGAAAAGGGAGCTCTGTTAGGGCTTACACAGGAACAAAAATGAGGTGGGGGAAGATTTCAGCAGAACAGAAATGGCATCACTTACTGCTTACCAGAGATCAGTCTGCAGGAAATGGTCTGATTTTTGTCAAGGTGACCAATCTTATTGAAAACAATCTACACTATAGTATAAATTAAGGTTGTCACGGATAAGAATATCTTATTCTTATCATAAGAAAGATCCAAAAGAAAACTGCTGATTCGTACACAGCAGCTTTCAATCTGGCATACAAAATTACTTCCTCTGAATTTCATACCACTGTTGCTTGAGAATCTCACAAAGTGACAGAATCCCTGAGGTGGGCAGGGACCTCCACACCCCATCCAACCTCTCTTTCAGAGCTGGGTCAGCTATAGCAGTAGGTTCAGGGCTGTCCCCATTTGGGGTCTGAATATCCCCAAGGATGGGGACTGGCTCAACTCCAGAGTTTCTTTGTGCTTGACCATCCCCACAGTAGAAAAGCTTTTTTTCTTAAGTTTAAACAGAACTTACTGTATTCCAATTTATGCACACTGCATCTTCTCCTGTCAGTAGATGCCACTGAGAAGAGCCTGGCTCTGTAGTCTTGCTGAGATCCCCCGGAGCCTTCCTTTATTCAGGCTAAATGGTCTCTAGTTTCCTCTTACGTGACACGTGCTTTAATTCCTTAACTATCTTTATGGTGCTTTGCTGGATTCTTATGTTCATGGTTAACCCCATTTTACTGCTTACGCTGGGCTTCTAATCTAAATTAGGCTCCAAGTGTAACTTTGCTGCTTAGACTAATAGGGGCTTTGTTTCAGAACTTGAATAGTAGTAGTTTTTACTGCTGTACTGCATGTAGCAATGCTCTATGGAGCAAGTACCTGGCCATAAGTTGTATTAGCAAGCCTTGAGCTGATGGTTTCTGGCATTCCCCAAAACCTGTGTGTACAGCCAACTGTCAGCATTGCATTTGAGCCGCTTCAGGAAAGTGGCCACCTGTGTAAACCCACATGTGGCTCCTCATTGCACAGAGTGCCTTCATCAAGAAGAGTTGAACTAAGCAAGATCCAAGTTTGCTTTGTACTCACACGGTGCTGTTCTGGCCACTGTGGACAATTACTGGCATTGACACCAATCACCATGCTGCTGTCCTGCCCTCATCATTAGCGAGGACACTTCCTGATGGTTTTGGTAGCCTCTGTTGTTTCAGAATTAATCGAAGTCCAACATAGACATTCCCCTGGATATATTCTACAGATACTTTGAACAAACTAGGAGTAAATTTCTTTTCACCTATTTCATTTATTTTATTTTCACTTCTATTAAACACCTGGGGGTGTACTCATCTCACTGAACCTCTGATCCCTTAAAATTAACTTATCCTCCCTTGGTGAACCAGATCCAAAAATAAAAGAGATCACGTAAAGCAGAGTAATCCTAGCTTGTCCTGGTTCTTCTGATGAAGGTGAATGTCTCTGCAACGTGGATGATTTCCTGTGGTCCTCCCTTTTCTATTGCCCTTCAGTTACATGTAAAAGCTGCAAAGTGATTTATTAACATTTTCGTGTGTTTCAGGGCTTGGAAAGAATTGTTTCAAATGTAAATAAAGCCTTACCACTAAAATCACCATATCTCTCATAAGCTTATCTTAAAATGCAAATGGGAGAGTGGTGGCCCAAAAGCTGCAACAAAACAAAATCAAAACCAACACATTTGTTTCGTAAAAAGATACTCAATTTGGGAATTTTCAAAAGTAGAATAGAAGCTCATTTTATTGAGTTGTAGCACAAAAATAGAAATTTTGCTGACCAGCAAGTTAGTGTCCAAGCAGAGCATAATACCTGACTATGTAGTTGTGTATCACATTTAATCACGCAGTAATGAAGCACTTGACCCTCAAGAGACATTAGGCATACACCCAGGTATTAACAAGTCCCCTGATTCTTGGGTTTCCAACATGTCACTGATTTTCATATGCATTTCATGCTGTAAATGCCACAGTGAAATTCCAGTTCATTCCTGCCCTGTGTGCATCATTAATACAACTGCTTAAGTATACTTTCATGCAACCTTTTGTGTGTTAAGTTGTAGTGCAGGCATCTAGCACAGTCTTAGTTATAGTTAAATACTAGAGCATTTTTCCTTTCAGAATGATAAAGTGGTTGCTAATTGCAATTATTATTTTCTTTCTTTATTGAAAGTCATTAATATAGGATAGAAATTTTGACTAGAGACAGCTCTGATAATTATAAGTCTTTTTCATCGTTAGGAATTATCCATAACTTGAACTACTGTTTCTGTTTTGTATTCTGCTACGGGGGCAGCAAACCCGAAGAAGTACCGGCGCAGGCATAGTCTGTGTCTGAGACAATGCCCTCAATTAAAATTGCAGAAAAATCGAGAAGCTCTTAATGCTGTTTTTAACAGACAAACAGTTGTGGGAAGCCTATTGCCTACCTTCAACAAATAGAGATGACTCAGACGCTTTATAAAAACCTTTCCTAAAAGTAATACCATTGGTCTACTGTCCACGAGTAGGACCTGCAGGTTTAGTTTTGTGGTTTTACAAACACAACACTTCTAAATAGGAGAGTTTATCATAGAAGAATAGTTTGGTTTTTTTTCCTATAAGTAGAATGCATGGCATAAGTATTAGGGTTCTTTTGTTACTGTGGTTTCAGAGCCATATTTATTTAAATAAGAATGCAATTAAAATGTGATTATATAATCCAAGCAAATAGAGGGAAGCAAGCCTCTTGATTATCTTTTTGTATAAAGGATAATGTAATGTAGCAGGCTACATTGTTAGAAATCAAAGTACTTTGTGAGAACCTATGAAATCTAGAATAACGATCTAAAATTGTTTAAAAGAGGTGAGACCTGTCATTGTTCTGCAGGATGTTTTGTTGGATTCTGCAAGTTTAACAAAAGCCTGATAGATTGAATTCTCTTCAGTTTAGTTCAACTTGGTACAGTAGTACTTAGGGTACCTCCTAGTAGCACCTCTGTGGGCTCAGTTACACAAAGAGAAAGTTGAAGACAGAAGAGAAATAAAAACAAAACAGTTGCTCCCACGTCTCCGTTCTATTTCACTATATATAATTTTTCTTCCTAAGATTATGAATAAAGTAAAATCTTAAATTACTAATGCATATCAGTCTTTAGAATAATAGATTTTCCAACACCAAGAGCAAGACAAATAGGTGAAACTTTAATTACATCTATATAATCAAGCTGATAATACTAATCCTCTGAGGTTGATCAAGTCAGAATATTTTCAGTAAAATCACTGGAAAAACAGAGCTTGACCTGTGTGTATTAAAATGTTATCAAAAACAGAAGTCTCAATTTCCTAAAAAGGTTTAAAAAACAATAATCCTGAGTTGCAGAGATAGTTAGAAGAGAATCACTGGTTCTATTTTTTTCTGATCTTTTGATCTTTACACCATAAAACACAGCATCATCCAAATTTTTACCTTTCAGTTGTAAAGCTTAATACACTGGAATGTTGCTTAATATTACCCAAAATAAAATGCTTGTTAGTGAGGGTTGAATAAAAAAAGTAGGTTGTTTTCTGATTTAACTCAGAAAACCTCTACACTAAATGAAGATTTATCGTGGCCTTTTCTTTGGCAACTTTTCTTCTAGAAACACTCTTAACAGACTGGAAGTACAAAATATGAAGCTCATCTTTGCAAATTCATCCCAAAGTTACTGCCAATAATAGCAAATTATTATTCCAAGTTCAACGGGAATGTAATCAAGAGTTGTGAGTACATCAGACTATTAGGACATCTTTTTTTATTACTGGTACCATACCTGCTTTCCTACATATTAGCAAAGATGAATGAAGAGCAAGGTCAGTCATAACTCTTATGTGTCAATTTTCTCTTGTGTTCATTAATGCAGTACTATCTACAAAACAGCAAGCAATATCCAAAGGCTCTAGGTCTCAGATCTTACGGTGGATGCTTGCTGTCAAGCAAATACATCCTAAATGGAGTCAGTGGCTACAACAGGTGTGATCTGTGACAGGATTTTACATATTAAGCCTATACACATAGTTTGCATAGAAAGTTATAATGTGAAAGAGAAAAAGATCACCTAGAGAAGAGTTTACATAGGTCCAAGCCTAGCAGCTTACAAACTGATGTTAAGAAACACCAGAGTTATAATGGTAAATATTAAAACACTAAGCAGGACTTGTGAAAGAAAATTAGATTTTCCTTGCTGTAGGATATGAGTTATAACATTGGATGTTCTGAGGAAACAGTAGAAAAGAGTAATTTCTGGGAAAGAGTTTTCTTCCTTTTTGCCAGGAGCCGATTCAATGAGACCATTGCTGCCTCATTCAAACAGTGGGGTTTCTGCGGTGCCCAGTTCCAAACACTACATAGATTTTGTTTGGTGACATGCTGCTGAGCAGGGAGAGTAGCTAAAGG
Organism: Nestor notabilis; assembly: GCF_000696875.1. Lineage (NCBI taxonomy): Eukaryota > Metazoa > Chordata > Aves > Psittaciformes > Psittacidae > Nestor > Nestor notabilis. Next base: position 114,406 of record NW_009918686.1, read on the forward strand.
AATTTCAAGGAATAAGTAATCTTCTTTATTCCCATCAGGCTGAGAGCCTTTCTAAACAGCCATGGTGTTTTGCAATATGTCCAAATAATACCTAACCCACCCCAGGTATTATGCTAATAAATACAGTACAAAGTAATGTAGCTTGGTATGAATATTTGAGAATTTTATTTTTTTTTCCTACAGTGTTATTTCAGTAAAAGCCTAACCCAGTATCTTTTGACCTAAATCCAACTATAATAATTTGGGAAGTTTTTGAGGAAATAGTTTTCCAAATGCACTGTGATTCTAGATCCAAGTCGTGTCAAGGTGCTCTATTTTAAGACAAGTGTAATTCTGCAAGTTAAAATTGTGATTTCCTGAGACCTCCAGACAGTGTTTATAACCTGCTTTTGCCAAGGAGCATCTAATTGTGCAGACAAACAGAAATCAATGAAAAGAGCGACCTCTACCTCCCAGAACTGGATGAATGTGCAGTGATGAAAAGCTTCCTCTCCCTGGAATTTGACTTGCTCCACGTTCCACTTTCTGTGAGTGCCTTCTGTCCTATTGTCTGTGCTGTGCAAAAAGCAATAACCAGCTTTGACATTATCTCCACCACTGAAGTTTTTCTAAAATTACATTCTGCTTCTGGGTTGTTTTTTCCCTCAGACTTTATCAATGAGGCTGTTATTTCCACCTTTCATTCCTCCTTCTCTTCTGTCCTGTCTGATTCCAGTTGCTCTATCGCAAAGTCTTTGCTGATCGTTTCCTAATAAAATACTTTGGTGAACTTTAAATTTATAGCAAGAGCTCTGCAGACCTCACCAAGACTATAATACCTGCTGGATAATAAAGTGCCTGGGGATCATGTTGTTCATATTCAACTCAGAATGTTAGGTTGTATTTTTTTCTTTTAATGTGAAAAAGATTGACCAAGAAGTCTCATTTTTACATCTATCAATTTTGTCTTCCTCAGAAATCACCAAACAATTAAACCAAGAATTTAGTATAAGGGAAATATTATTACACTCTGAGGGCAAAAAATAGTTTCTTGTCTTCATTTGGTGCAATATAGATAAAATAAGAGAATTTCTGATTCTGAAAAGCAGTGATCTCTATAGTGATGGGAAAGGTACCTCGGAAGGGTTATTTCTTTCCAATAATTCAGTTTTGTAGAAATGAGAGAAAAATTTATTTATATAGAGAAAAGACCCTTAAAAGATCTTAACTGCAAAATTGCCAGCGTAGTGTTATTATAATTCGTGTTTCCCACATTACATTCATGCCATCCTGTCATGTCCATTTGACAAATGTTTCTGATTTAGAAACCTGAATAAGAAATGTTGCTTTAGCTTTAGTTTTTTAAGGTTGGAGTTTAGTTGTTGTCTCATTCCATATTTATTGGGAGTCCATATGTAATTTAAATACAATGTAAACAAAACATGTAAGGCACAGTTTTTGCCATCTCTAAGGATGCTCTTTCCAATGAATTTAAATACTCTCTGGTGCAATAGGATCAACTATTTAATAACTGAAAGGTCAGGGAGGTCTAGGAGAAATATTTAATGATTCATTAATGTTGAAAAAGTAGCACAGTTGCAAATGATCGTTTGTCTCTTAGGATGAAATCGATGAGTCTGTTGTACATACATAGGTTCTTGTTTGTTTATTTCCACTAAGCAGTATTCATGAAGACACAACAGAGACTGAAGTCAAATGCTCTTTTCCACTTGCTCATGCTCACACTTGCTGTATCTCCCTCTCTGCAGCAACAGCCTCAGTGTCTCATTATGTATTTTCAGTTCTTGCTGCTGTTGTGAATCGGAGAGGGACAACCAAGTTCCAGGCATTTGAAAAAGTCATTGAATTTCAGATGTAAGGACTGACTCAAAGTTGTTGTTTGTTGCTATGTGTATTGCCCCAACACTGGCAGTGTTCAAGGCCAGGCTGGATGGGGTATTGAGCAATCTGGTCCACTGGAAGGTGTGTCTGCCCAAGGCAGGGTGATTGAAACTAGATGATTTTTAAGGTCCCTTCCACCAAAACCATTCTGTGATTCTCTTATCTTTGTGTATGTCGTCAGAAATTAGAACTACAAAATAATATTCATGTTATGAATAAAACCCACCCTAAACTGTTGTGCCTTACGAAACAATGACCTTACCAGAGTATGGTGACGTGAAAAGAGAGCAGAAGACTTGGATCCCAGCTGTGCTTCTGCACGTTTAAGGTCTGTGTATAGGATAGGTCATAGATAGAAGAAATGAGGGAATATATCACTTATGCTCACGTAAACATGTTTAGTATACCTGATTTTATTTTTTTTTGTCAGAAAGACAGAAGTTAAATGCTTGGGATTTGATTCCATTTAGAGTGTCAGGGTTTCTTTTCCCCAAATTTCCATGAATTTAAAAGATCTATTTTTTTACCTTCAACTGCTGTTTTCTCTTTCCTACAGATTCATGCGAACTATCCTTTTAGCTAATTCATGTCAAATTAACTCAAAGTCATTTGAAGTTTGTTTGTAAGTAAATTTTTATGAACACTGAGTGGATAAATGAAAGCTGAAAATCATTCCTTTGAAGGCAGTATTAAGCATTGTTTATGAAACAACAGTATGAGAAATTAATAGAAAGGAATTACTAATAAAAGTAAAGCAATTTTATTTTGTTAAAAAGGCTATTAGGAGAAATTGATTTGAACTACTTAGCTCTTATTATCTTTCTTGCTGTAAAGTATATTATTCTGGCCTTAATCGTGTCTTGTAATGTTTGTTATTGGCATAGTCATGGCTAGATTTGGTCAATAATCATAGTTGATTATCATCACTAAAAATAATTTTACATTGTTAATTCATCTAGTATATAAATCATTGAACATTCTGAGTGAAATGTGAATAGACAATGATGTCAAATGAAGTTCAAGAAGCAAGGTTCTATAAGTGAACATAATAAACAGTGTTATATCACCGAAAGGTATTTTAAGGAAAGTGGTGGATGTTAGATTACTGGGCTTTCAATAATAAATTATTATTATTATTAGCTAATGTTAAATGATGGGATGTGCAAATAAATATGTAAAATCTAAAAACATCTGTAAAAACATCTGTTTTTTGCCTTAATGAAGAAATCTACTTCATACCTTTTTCTAAAATGGTACCTGTAATAACAGCCATTGTCATCTTCTTGGGCAAGGATGGTATTAGTATGTAGAGGGTAACAACCTTATAATAAGAAATATTTTATTAATTGTAGTAACAAGATGTTATATGTCTCAAATTCTGTTGGATAAACACCTATAAACATATATAGTTTCCCTAATAGATTCATAGTGAATGTTGGAGTTGTTTAGCAAGGCCATAGGTGTAGGTGTACTGCTATACTAGTTTCCTTTAACTGCTGCAGTGAATTCGTCTGACCTAATTTTAGGTATTTGGAATGTTAATGTGTGCATCTGGGCAAGATGCTTAGACCCTGCTTCATGAATGTAAAGAAATAAGTTTCTAGAATACTGTCCACTTTGTACTGGTGCTATCACCTAAACCAAGGCACTGAATCATGTTTTGCAAGGCACTATTTCTCACTGCAAGAGAGAGCATTAAGAAAACTGCTATAGACATTTACATATTTAATGTTACAACACTTTAACTCCACTTCCCATGTCAGGGAAGCAGAGGAACCTTAGTAACCATGTTTTTACTCTGCCTTTGAAAGAGCACTTGTTTTAATTAGACAATGTAGGTAATAAAAGATCTAGAGAAAAAAAAACAAAAACCTAAAATAACAAAACCTACCCCACAGACCCCACATTTTGATCAAGCACTGAAACAAGTTTGCAGAGGATGTGGAGTCTCAATGCTTGGAGATACTCAAAAGCCATCTAGATATTGTTCTGAGAAACTGGCTTTAGGTATCCCTACTTTAGCAGGGTCCCTTCTAACCTCAACCATTCTATGATTTTTGTGAAATTTAAATTAAAATACTCCTTAATGTTACATGTTTGAACAATTTACTGATGATTTGGAAACTGTCTCTCACCATTAAGGCTTCTTCTATCTGCGTATTAATCATTCTGATTTCAATACGAAAAGCTTTTTCTGAGACTTACCAATACTTATTCGCCTTCACACGAAAGTCCACAGCAGCTTTTTTCAATGAACAGATGACTCTTTTAAGAAATTACAGTTAACAAAGTAGAGATGCTTATACATTTCATCAACATTAAGCCTGTAGTTATTAAAGATACTTAAGCTAACATGTTACTTTGCAATTAGGTTTGTTGAGGTTTCTGGTGCTTTTTGGTTTTGTACTAGATTGCATTTATTTGTTTCCTCCTTCCCTCTCCCTGCCTGTTTTTTGCTAAATACAGAAAGGAAAAAGCAAACAAGGAGAGTTTTAAAAGAGTTTTCCAGGGCAATCAAGACTATGTCACATGTTACACTATGATGCATAACCTCTAAGGCTATTTATCAAAGCAATGTTCAGGCTGAGATAAAGATATTTATGCTTTTATGAAGAGGCACTGAACCTTGAAGTATGAGAATCTGAGTGCAAAGAAAATTTGCTCTGGTGTTTGCATTTCCCATTTGGGCTAATGCTTAAAGAATAAACTGTTCTTTATGATTTGAGCAGTCAGTTTGATCTGAGCTTCTTAAAAAAATTGATAATTCACATGCTGGTTTCCCTCTTCTCTAAATGAATGTTTAATCACCATAAGAGACATGTTCACCTAAGTCCATTTTACTCTGTTCAAAAGCCGACCTGTGAAACTCTAGATAGTTGCCCCTCTTAGCAGAACATGGCCACTGGAATGAGAAAGATCTGAAAGAAACATTAAATTACAATTTTTTAATTATTTTAAAATACATTTTGCTTTCAGCTGCCATTCCCAGATATTCAAACTGCAGATGTTTAGTGCAGTTCTTCAAGAACTCACTGTACACTCAGGTCACTGCAGTGTGATTCCTGCCACATAATTGTTCTTCCTCTCATGATGTATTGGGGGTTTGGGTGGGGTTCTTTGGTTTGCTATTGTTTTATTAGTTCATATGACACTATTAATCACAGGATTGCAAACATAAAACAAACATCAAGTTAAACTCAAAAGCCAAACTGTACCAAGGGTTGTATTTGTAGTGACAAATTGTTTTCACATTATCACAAAGTACATATATAGTACTTATTGCAATGCATACCCTACACAGTTGTGTCTTGGAATAGATCCTAACATTCACCAGGTTATTTTAGGCATGTTAATAAATGGTATTATTTATAATATCCAGATAGATTGATTGATTGAAATTCTTCTTTCTTTTTTTTTCCCCTCTTTATCCCAGAATTTCAACAAACAGGTCAAACTTCAAGTTAAACTTGTTTGTATTAGGTAGATACATTAGGTACATTATTATGTTATTACTTCCCTTTCCTCAATATAATTATTTTTCATAAATGAATCTTGTCTTCAAAGACAAAATGAATTGGGTAATAGAGCTTGGGGAGAGAGCCTACTTAGGTTTTCCATGTGCCCGTTACTAAAGATATGATATTCATTTAAAAAGGAAAAAAAACCTTCATACCCTGAGGAAGCTCAAGAATCAGATTAAGGGATAATGGATCATTATCAGGACTATATAAACAGCTTTTGTATTGATTAATCCATGTTACAACTTTTTAAAAGAGCTAATAATTTTAGTGCCAAATAAAGAAGCGATTGCAGTTTCCAGTGAGGAAATGGCTGTAATTGCCATTCGGATAGTGGATAAGAGATGATTATTAGACACCATCCATTATTATCATCCAGCAGTGAAGCTGCTGACCACAGAGACCATTATAATACAGTCGAATACGAAACTGCAGAGCACATGCTGGTCCTTGATACCCACTCCATGTGCTAAAATAACAGTAAAAAAAAGGATGAGCATTCAGTGTGTATTTCAGTATGAACCTGCCTATTTTTGAGCATCATTCTTGTCTCTTGAACATGTCTAATCCCTACACAGCAAACTACGCAGGGATATTCTTTCAGAATATTCTGTTTATGATATGACAATATGTCTAATGACATAAAAAACCTTAGTATTTAGTAATAATACTGCTTCCCCAAATCAGAGTTTATAGACATAAACACTAAAAATCTATTCTTACTGGCAGATTTGACTTCTTGTGAGGAGGCATGGCAGTTTGGTTCTAAAGAGATTTTTTTCTTCTTTTTTTGTAAGGCAGAGTCCTTCTCTTTTGCATCTTTGTAGTTTCCAGTCCTTTACAGACACAAAATGTTATCAATCCCTCTCAGCCTGAAGACAGGAACTTGGTTAGAATTACTACTCCTATGTGCTTGAGACCTATATAAGACCTTCCAGTATAACCAGGGATTATTAAGAGATAATATCTATTTTATCTCTAATTAAGGAAAGAGAATCAGAATCTGAAAAAGTTCATTTTCGAATTAAGTTCCAAGTTGATAGCTCAAACCCTTTTAATTTTGTTAATCTTCATATCACTGTTTGAGAAGAGTACAATCAAAAAAGCTGTTAACTTTTAATATTTAAATTTTAATAACATTAAAAGTATCGTCCCATTTCTTCATTCTAACAGAAATACCTGAAAATGAATACTCTGTAAAGGATGAGGTGTGTTAGATACCGAGTCAGCCATTTATAACTAAATTCCTCATGGTAAATGGTGGAATTAATGCAATTATTTGCAATCTACAGTTATCAGGCTAAAAGCAATCTTAAATGGATCTAGCCAGTTCAGAGGTGATGGTTTCTTAAGGTAACAAAAAACTACTTGTTTAATCTTTATCCTCCCTTGTAGTTTTGTTTACTGGTTTACTAGAGAACACTTTAAGTGCCCCGTAACTTTGAATTCAATTACTTTAAAATTGTTTTTACAAGTTTCCATAAGGTTTCCATTACCCTTTAGCATTAATGAGGACTCCTAATAAGCAGTTACTTGTAAAACACTTCTATCTGAGGCCTACTTATGTATAGTGCATCCTGATTGTAAAGTTTTTCTTACAGTAGCTATCATATGTCAGCCTACTGTGTGCATTATACTATTTGTATAAATGCAGAAATAGAATGCATAAGATTTTAAGAGATTATTCCATAGTTCAGTGAGCTGTGCTGGAAGCTAAAAACAATTACCTAGATGCTGTTGGTCAGAATAACTATAAATAAGATGTGCTTACAAAATTGCTGATAACAAAATGGCCAACGTAGAGGCAGTTAAAATTTCTGTTTTACTAAAAGATACAGCAAATTACTGTCCTTTTAACCCAACTTTTCCTCACATTCCTTTGCAAGTGAAGAATTAGCTATTTTGAGAGGGTAAGAAAACTAGTCTGGGGTTTAAACTGAAAGATAACCTTATTAAGATACACCATATTTTTGAATAAAGGACTTACTATTTAATTGTGCCTGTCTATGTTAGATTGCAAATTGAAAACATCTTGGTGGTTATTGTTCCCAGAGGTATCTGTAACAGGTATGTTTTCAAAAATTACGCTACAACATAAAGCATTATGATATACCATTGACTAATGCTATACTGTTTAATGCTAAAATAACAGTAGAGCTAAGTATTCAGCTATGGAACTTAGTGTGGATGTGACTTAATAGGTAACTTCAATTAGGGGAATTTTTCATTATGCTTTATTTTCAGACCTGCTTTTAAAAGCTCCATTGCTGCTGGGTTCCCGTCATTCGCCTTTTCCTTCCCCTAGAAGATTATTGCATGAATGACACCACTCTGATTTTTCTTTTTCCACAGCATTTTGTCTGAATTCCTTTGTTTGATTTTTCTCATTACTACTAGATTCTGCTTCTTTAAAAACTTAATTGACTTCTTTGCTATCTTATACTCTCCAAAGACTGCTATTACGCTACTGTTACAACCCCTAAGTTATTGCTCAGTACAGCTCTGTATTGGCTAGTTCTTTTAATCTCTCATTATAAGTAAAAACGTTGGTCACCTTTGCTACTTTGCTCTGAACTCAGCATTTTATTTATTTATTTCTGAAATGTTAGTTCCAGAACGGAATATTATTTTTAATGCACGTTTCCACCCAACTAGATTAAGTATTCATTAGTAAAACCACTTGAAATCACTTCAGTTGCAGAAGCATTGGTCTGAACGTTCTCAGCATTCACTGAGCCAAAGCAAAAATCCTTACTTGAAGTCTGCTACATCAAGCCAATGCCCATGATATAAAAGATGGCTGAGGCATACAGAAGAGGATTGACTTTTTAATATTTCTGATTTAACATATATTTATTTTCTTTTAGCATTTCAGTAACTTCAGATGTATAAAATTCAGGCTGACAACTAAGCAGAAGGAGGTTTTAAGATTCAGACTTCTGGAAAGTAATGGTCTTGTTGCATTATTTCTTTCAGATAAACCAGCAAATAAAATTACTAGCATTCCTATTCCACCAGTAAAAATGCAGTGGAGACTTTCCTGTTATCACAAAAGCAAGTTGGGCTCTGACTTTGTTGTTACTCTGACTTAAATATGACAAATGCTTCATCTGAAAACTGTCAGCCATGTACAGCATCTTCCAGGTTGTCCTGGGTTCAGCCACAGCAGTCATTTTTTCTCCTTCTTAGTAGCTGGTGCAGAGCTGAGTTTTTGGCTTTCAGTCTGGGAACAACGCTGATTGATAACACCGATGTTTTTAGTTGTTGCTAAGTAATGTTTACTCTGACCAAGGACTTTCTCAGTCTCATGCTCTGCCAGAGAGGAGGGGAAGCCGGGAGGAAGCAGAGACAGGACACCTGACCCAAACTGGCCAAAGGGGTATTCCATACCGCAGCACGTCATGGCCAGTATAGAAACCAGGGGAGGGGAGTTACCTGGAAGGCCCGGATCCTGCTCGGGTCGGGCTGGGTATCGGCCAGCAGGTGGTGCGCAATTGTATCCTCTCCCCTTGTTATTTCCGTTATCATTATTATTGGTGGTAGCAGTAGTGGTTTGTATTATACCTTAGTTACTGAACTGCTCTTACCTCAACCCGTGGGAGTCACATTCCTCCGATTCTCCTCCCCATCCCTCTGGGAGCAGGGGGAGTGAGCGAGTGGCTGCATGGTTCCGAGTTAGCAGCTGGGCTTAAACCACTACAGTTTCTTTTTGGCACCCAAGGTGGGGCACGAAGGGTTGAGGTAACAACAGATCTGACCAGAGTGTGTCTAATCATATCTGTGATAAGCATTTATTGTTTCAGATTAATAGTGACTCGTAACAATGCTGATTTATTGGCTCTCAGAGCTGTTGTGCTTGGTCTGAGTTTCAGCATGTTGTACCTTACTTACAGCCAGTATTTGCTGTTCTAGTGTTTATCAGCTGGGGTGCCTGGGCTAAGGTTATTGCTTCACTGTACTTCATGGTAATGACTTGTAATACAATAGACTCATCATGAAACTATCTGGCTTGCATTCCCAGCATGGCCATCACCCCTATACTTAGGGAATGAAATTTCTTAGCCATTATATATGTTCTTTTTTCTCCTCGGGGGGTCAACCCATGAAGGAGGCATTCCCTTACACCCCCCGCTCCCCCATCAGCCTATTTACAGCAGCCTTTGAGAGTTCTGAAGGTTTTAGATGGCCTTTGAATACCCTCGAGACCTGCCTGCTGATTGTGCTGGGAATCAGCACAACACAGGTGAAAATAAAAGGGGAGAAAGCAAACATGCTACTCTTTTTTGCTATGCTATTATTGCTAAAGTAAAAAGGCAGATAGTCATAAAACTGGAAGAAAACCAGTTGGTGATGTTTCTACCCAGTCAAGCACAGCTCCTCTTTCATATGGATAATGAATCATTCACACACTCATAGTCAAGTTTGTACTTTCTCTGACATGTAGGTTTTAATTAACAGATTGACATTGTCTACAGAAAATTGCCTATAATCAAGGCTATCCTAAGCTACAGAAAGCTATGTCAGCATGCCACAGCTCCAGAAGTTTGTAGGATTTTGCTAGTAGTTTTGGTGATGAGTAACCTATCAACCTCCTTTTCCTAGTAGGTCTCATGTAAGTGTCATCCATAGTAGCACCATTATCTTGTGCTGGTTAGATTAGATTTAGCCACTGGTTACACGGCTAAATTTAATCTACAGATGGGGTTGTTTACCACTTACTTAACAGGTCTTGCTAGTTTGCCACCAGTATATGACCTATATTAAGGGTACGGTTACATTAGGTTTGTTTTCTTGTTAGCACAGAAATTCCTGTTGAGTTATGTTAATCTAAAGTCTGCATAGAAGAATATAATTTTATAAAGATAGTAGAAAACTTGAAGCCCAGAGGAAATAAATCCTGAGATAAATAAGCATCCAGAAATGTGCACCTTGTTTTATCTAGCATATTCCCTGGTGGGACAGAAGAGTTGTCCTATAAGGTGACATTCATTGTTTCCTTTTTGTACTGCATCTGCTGAAGATTTCTGTGTTCATGAATGTGACCCGGTGGTTTTCCACTTGCAAATATCCTACAGTCCCCACATGAACTCGACCTTGAGCTGACTTTGACGTGGTAATTGCTAGAAGAGAGCCAGAGCTTGACACCATGATTTACTTAACTGTATACATATTTTACTGCGTGTTGTTTAAACTAGCACATTGCACTGTTTACAGTGCTTCACTAATATATTTGAGAAAGTAATTGGATAGTTCTAACTATGTAAAATTGCTCATACAAGTGCAACAATGCAGTACACTGCTGCTAAGCAGGTTTTAATCAACTCAACATTGGGTTCATTTGGTTACTAATCTCAGATGTCTATGCTTCATTTTTATATTATAGGAAGGAAGTTTCCATAAATATTCAAGAGATACTAAGTAAAAGTAATTATTTTAGGCTTAGCTGGGAGAGAAAGCAATAGAATGAAAAGCCATATGAGCTGAAATAGAGATTATTATTTTTTTAAAAGTAATTCTTTGAGTGTAAGTGAGGTTTACAGGAGAACTGTGGATCATCAACATTCGTATGAATGCAGTACAGTAGACTTATTTACTTGGAGTATATGCATGCTCCAAGAGTCACCTTGTATAAAAAAGATGGGATTTAATTACAATAAAACATCTGTTCCTCTTATAAAATGCAAGTCAGCTTCTAACAAACTGTACTTTTTCACTTGCATTCTTTTGATATGCTACGGTTTTAAGAATAATTGTTTTCAGAAACTCCTTTTTATTGGCACAATCCATCCCTTCCGTGGGGTTTAGCAGAGGCGTCAGTTTGTGATGGAGTATTGCTGCAGTGACCCTGGGCTGCAGGAAGCCTGGCAGACCACCAGGGCAAAGGCGGGCACCTCGCTGGGCTGGTTTAGGTTGGCCTGGCCATGATTCTTCTCAGTTTCTCAAACAGTGTGTGTGGTTTTCGCTCCTTGATGTGGATGTGCTCAGTTTTCCATGTGGATAGGTGGTGGTGTACAGGTGTACAGCATGCTTTTATAACAGCCCCTGGACTGAGGGGTCAGCTCTGCATTTGCCAAAGAGCTGTCCCTGGACTTGCCTTCCCCTCACATCATGGGGGCACCCCTGGGCCAGGCTGTCCCTGCCTGGCCTTCCCCACCTGGCCATGGTCCAGGACCCTGTTTCAGACCAGACTGGGGTCCTCTGTTCCTGCCCTCACATCGATGCTGTAGGGCGCTAGTCTTTAGCACCATGGATCCTGAACCTTGTCCACAGGCCAACAGTCCAACCAGGGGTAATGGCTTTAAACTGGAAGAGGGTAGATTTAGAGTAGACATTAGGAAGAAATTCTTTACTGTGGTGGTGCTGAGGCACTGGCACAGGGTGCCCAGAGAAGCTGTAGCTGCCCCATCCCTGGCAGTGTTCAAGGCCAGGTTGGATGGGGCTTTTTGAGCAAGCTGGTGTAGAGGAAGGTGTCCCTGCCCATGGTAGGGGGTTGGAACTGGATGAGCTCTAAGGTCCCTTCCAACACAAACCGTTCTATGATTCTAAGAACCTGTCCCCATGGCCCTGCTTGGCCGCCCTGGGCTGTGGCTGACCACAGTGCCCCACACCAGGCCTGATCCAGACCCCACTCTCCAGGGAACCAACCTCAGCCCATCCCCATGGAGGTGCCTGTGGATTGTAACTCTGGCTGCCATCATCCCCTGCTTCCTTGCTCAGGTGCTGTGGGACAGGTCCTGCTTAGTGGCCATGCTCCCATTCCTTAGAGAGCAGCCGGCTTGTGCTGAGCCCTGTTAGGAGTTTGCATGCTGCTGCATCTTCCTATTTTTGCCTCATAAAGTACTATATTAAGGTCTTCTCAAAGTTAAAAACTGCTGGAAAGAGAGAAACAAATACGTTATTTCCTCTGTGTGCAGAAAGATTTTACAGTGCTCTGATTAGTAATAGTGAAGCTATTTACAATACGACTTTGCTTTAAACCAAGAATAAAGTTTATTTTAGCATGCCCTTATTCTTCTTGTTTTGTTTTATTTATTCCTCAAGGTGCTTTCCTGCAGCCAGCAGCGACACAGCCTTATGTGCCTGTCCCAGGCAGCTGGAGGTGGAGGCTGATCTCCCACAGGGTGAGTCATGGCTCACACAGCCTTTTATAAGGAATTCTTCTATGTTCTGGGGGCTTTGGCACCACTTTGACAGTTTTGCTGCCTTTGCCTTTTGCTCTGTTCTTTTTTTCATCTGGCATTATGGTAATTAAAGGCAACTGAGTCAACTCTTACCTCAGATGAGAGAAGATGAGAGCAGAGGAAAAAGAGGCTCAGACGTAACTCTTTCCTTTGTTCTCATCTATCAAAGAAGAAATTGCCATATGTTTTCTAGTCTTCTGCTGCTTGTTATATTATAAATGTGACATTTATTAATTACAAGTTGCGTTATAAGATTTTTTTCCCTTTTTAAAAGCTATTCATATTTTCTGGTGTGTTGCTTTTTCAGTGTTACTTTTTGATTTTATAATTGCAGACTTGGATATTTTCATGGTTTTACATGAAGTCTTGGCTGTATAGTGGTGTATAGGAGACATATCATGCATGACAATATATTAACTATATTTGATCCCAGTAATGGAAGTTGAAGTCATTAAAGTCAATGAAAACATAATTATTTATGTCAGCTGTGAAGATCTGTTTGGTTCAATCTGCTATAGGAAATGAATTTGTTTGGTGGAATGACAAGGTTATTTTTTTCTGAATAATTAAGAAATATTTATTAGGCTGGTTATTAATTTTTTATATTTAGAGGATTATTCATAATGAGGCTACTTTGTGACTATAGAGAGACTGCTATTTCTACAGGCTTATGGTTTAGATATGTCTGGTTTAGGTCTACAATTGCTCCAATATTGGTCCAGTCCATCAAGAGGTGATGGACACTGTAAGGTTAAGGGTCAGTCATTAGCTGTGTACACAGGGGAGTGGTGGTGATGGAAAGGAGCTACAAAATGCTGGATTTGATTGGGTTGCTTTGAGAAGAGAGCTCAACAAATGTGAGCCTGCTTTTCAATGAGTCTTGTTTCAGAACAGTTGTTGTTTATTATGGACAGAGATTTGACCTTTTACTGGTAATTCTAAATGTGTTAGCATACCCACCTGATAAAGATCAGCAGCCTCAACTGAACAAAAGCAATCCTTTGCCGTGTTGAATATTGCCATACTTTGCACTGACCTACTCCTCACAACTTCAAGTCATCCGTACTTAAGGCTTCCAGGGGAAAGCTTTTACCTTCTTTATTACTTTTCTTCCATAGTTAAACCTGTTACCGCTGAAATTTCCCAAAATGGCAGTTCTGTCCAAGGTTCTGCTCTGTAACAAAGGAACAGTGTGCATTTTGCTGTCCCTGCTGTTTTAACACTTGATCTTTCACTTCTTCCTTTATAGTATGGTGTGACCTCTCTTCTGTGCTATATTGTGTCTGTCCTTGTGGACTCCTTTCCTTTCACTTTGGCAGTATTTCACTTTAATTTCTTCTCAGTCCGTATCTAGTCTACTGCCTATTTCCAGTGGAATTCAGGTTTCTTATCTGCAGGCCAAGCATTATTCAAAATATAAATTTAATTTCTCTTAGTATTTTCGGTGAGGGTAATGCATTTTGAGAGTTAGTTTTTGCTCTGAGTTCCCACAGTTTTAATTTTTAGCCTTTTGAAGAAGTGATCACAATGTTCTCAGACAAGCAAATTGCTAAGCATTTTCAGGCTACATTCACCTCTATTGTAATAAACCTCTTGATTTGATAAAAATTAGTTAGAAAAGTAGATTCCCTCAATTGTGGAGTTCCAAAGAATAGAAAAGCCATCTTTGTTTATGCATGGAGCAAACTTTCTGGCTGTTCTGACAGTCAAAGCGTTTTAAAAGTATATCTATAGATCTTTAACAATGCTTCTGGTAGTATTTCCCCTTTCTTCCAAAGTTAGGGTTTTTTTAAGCACAGATGATTAGTTTAATGGTCAGATATGTCTTTTTTATGAAAGAAAGAAAACAAATAATGGCTTCCTTAATATTGTTTTTATTAATTAATTTCATACATTAATATTAGAAAGCACGAAACAATCTTTATCACTTGATTGTAATTCAAAACTTAAGAAAACCTGTGCAAGAAGGTTGTCTTCTGAAGCTGACTCCTCTTAACAATTAATAAAATTACACTGTAGGAGTTATGAAATAATTTAATTATTAGAGAAATTGTGACAGTAAAAATAAGAGATCTATTAAGGTTTATATTCATGCATAACTACAATGGAGCAATTGCCACTAGGATGTATGTGCTTTTTAAATATACATGAAGTAACCTGGTAGTGAGAAAGGCTCACTGGTGTATGTGTACACAGATATAGATGTTGTTTCCCTAACACACTGAAGAGGTTCAAGAGAATGTGTCATTATATCTGAAACAAGTATTCAATCAAATACTTTAAAAAAATAAATGGTCTGCTGGTGTCTGGAATTAGAAATAGAAAGCAATATGCAGTCAGAAGGATAGCTCTTTAAGAATATATGTATATATTAGTGCATGCACACACATATACCTGTAAAGTTACTCTATATGGAAATTGGAAGGGAAAATGTTATTACGGCAGTCAGAAAATACTATTTAGCTGGTCCTTACTTTCAGTCAAGGAAAAAGATTTACATGTGAAGTGAAAAACCTATATTGGTAAGATATGAACACTTAGTTGTTTTTAATTGTTTACATTTACCTGCTCCCTTATGCTTCCTCTAATGGTCTTGTTTTCTACCTGAGTGAACCAATTATCAAAGGTTTTCCCAGCTTCTTCTTTTGTATGCAGAGGGAACTGTAGTTAGGGAAAAATGTTTTGCTTTGGGATGAATTGTGCATGAGTTCTTTAGCTTTAAGAACTGTTAGTAGCCTCAAAAGAACAAAACGCTGAAAACTTTGATGTAGGAGAGCGCTCATCAGTCTGCAGGATTTAGATCTGCTGAGGGGCTGTAGAAGCCCTGACTTAACATTGCCTATTAAGTCTCTGAATATGGGGTGATCCTTGCATCCAGCTTCTACACAGAGCTTGGTGGCTCACCAGTCTAAGTTGGTTTCCAGGAAAGGGCTTAATTCACTCCCTATTCCAAACAAAACTTTAGGAAGGCTTAGAGCTATAAGCACAAGTCAGTACAAAAGAGAACAGTCACTTAAAAATTATTTCCCCTCCCCTGTGTGTTTAGAACTTCATATGCCTAAGAGTAAATCTGAGACCTTCTAAAAGGTAGTTCCTTTCCTCTAGTTATGTGTCTTAATGAAAATAACCTGTTACTTTTAAAGAATGGTGTCATGACCTTAAATACCTGCTTAAAGGATTGCTAAGATTTATTTTAGCTGGGTGTTCATCCATAATACATTATCTTTTTCCCACTAATGACTGAGATTAGCAGCAAGTGAAGTGTACTTCTTGGTTCACAGTGCCAGTTTGTTCACTTATCATTTGAGAGATACTCTACATGCAGTCATTTAAAAAACCAGATTTGTTCAGAACTGATTGCAGATTCTACTGTTAACCATTATGCTAATCTTTACTTTTTTTCTTTTTAAAGTTTAAATATTGCATTATGAGGCAGCATACTTTACAAGAAGCAATGTTAGGTAATGATGAACTATTTAAAACTATTCCAGAATCAACTGAATTAAAGCATTGGGTAACTCCACACACATTTCTACTAGAGGATGCTGGTCCTGTGACCAGTAGACTCAAGTAGCATCAAAATGTAGATGCCTGAAAGCATAGGTGGTGAGGTTATTTGGCCATCTCATGTATACATCATTATTAAATGACAAGAGAATGTTAATTTTACAGATGAAAGAAACTTTGGGGTAAGGACTATGAAGTTGTGTCCTTGGAATCCTCATACCTGAAATACATCCTAGAGGCTAGGTATGAAAAGACTTAATTGCAGTGGTCAGAGTGAGTCTAAATATTTGTAGATAGGCACTTACTAATTAGTTCCCACGCATGAGCTAAGCTGCAGTACATATTTGTGCATATGCTCTTATTACACAGCAAATGTGATATTAAATATATTCACCTAAGAGGTTTAAATTAATTCATCTTACCTCACATTTTATAAAGCACAAGTACATACAAAACTTGTTACTCTGGCTTAGTTTGTTAAGCTGCAGTAACATGACCATATTTCTAATCCTGAGAGTGTCAATATCAAGATTTAATACTGTTTAATGAATGCAGTTTAAATTGATACCTCTTGTTAATTTAGATTAACTTTCAAGGTGTCCTTATAACAAATGTGGAGAATATGATAATATTTGTTTTACTGTCCTCTAAACTAGCGGAAACTATTACACCTTCAACCTAACTTCCCTAAAAGCTCCATTTGCAAGCATTATTTTCATGGCCACGTAGTCTCTTATGAATCATATAAAGCAGTGTTAAGTGCTATATTTTATACAGGCTAGCATATTTTTGGGAGATCAATGAGCATCATCTCTCCTGATCACCCATCTATGATTTACAGAGGCTTTATTTTCCATTTGGAACAGCCTTTTATATTAGATTAGTAATAGCTATATTTACAAAATCATTAGTGTTTTCTAAGATATAAATGCGTAGGACAAAGAGATTATGGCAAAATAATTAAACATGTAAGTTAATTTTACGTTTCTGTTCTGAACTTTCTATCTTAAATTGTTTATAAAAGACTATTTTGAAAATTGAAGTAGTTGATAGTAATAGATGGAAACTTTTTTCTACTTTAATACACATAGACAACTAATAGAAAAAATAGTCAATACATTTGAAAATGAGGGCTGCAAGCTTTATGTGATGCCTACATTAGTGCAGAGATTTTGGAATATCTTTTTAACATTGTCATATTCTTATATACAGTAGTTTAGCTAGAATCCCGTTGTTATTTGTGAAAAATGTTACAGCCTGGTCTGGCTAAATTCACAGGAGGTTTTTATGCTTATGGTAAGGATGTTGCACTGCACAAGCCTGTATTATTGAATACAGTGATAGAACTTGTACAGAGTTGTTACAGAGTCACTATGAACATTTTCAAATGCAGTGGTTTCATTTAAGAAGCTATGGAAATGCTCGGAGGTCTCATTTATTTACCTAATGCATGGAAGCTATTAAGGCTCTAATCAGCTAATACTGAAATCTTGTACTGGAGGCACTAGTCCTCAATACAGCTTCTTTCTCCTGAAGAAAGAGATTTAAGAACAATTACCCAAAACTGTAGCAATAATACTTCCCCTTCTCCCAATATTTGCAGTTATTCTATTGTCATTTAGGTGTTTTTCTGCCTAGATCTGTCTCAGTGTAACTCCTTTTGAACGACAAATGCTTTGAACAATCTGGGTAGCTTCATGCTCAAAAATATTTACAATGCAATGCAAACCCCTTTTTTCTTCCCTTTTTTCTTCTTTTTTTTTCAAAAGAACTACACTATTATGAGGAAAATTTATTGTTGGAGCTGATCAAAGGGACAAGACTTTTCCAGCTCTTAAGCTGGCTGACACTTGCCAGTGCTACGAGACAGGGGTTTTTAGTTTTGTGAGTCTTAATGAACTCACCGGGCTTGTTCTGGAAAGCAAATAGACACAGAAAATGTGTGCTGAAGTCCCAACACTTGGACTTCAGAGCATTATCTGTAGTTAAACTTCTAAATTCTGTAGCTGGTCAAGGTGCAGTTCAGAATGAAGTCAATTTAGTATGACTTAATGAGGAATGTATTGAAGACAGAAATCTAAGTAAGCACTGTGCCAGAACAGGGGCTGTCACAGAAATAAAAATAGGGGGTTGAGAGAAACTTGAAGCTGAGGGAGCCTGATTGCAAAATATAACAGTGAGTTATAAATCTACTTTTGGCATATAAAGAAAAAGCAAGAGCAAAGAAGAGATATGGTGACTTTTTGATCTATCTTTTTGAAAGTTCACAATCTTAAAATGGTGTGGACATGGTTAGGAAAATGTCGGCATTTTGGTTAGGTGAGGCCATTGAGGAAGAGAGAAGGCAGCGTCTACAAATATTCATTCTACTTGTGCTCATGCATTAAAGGCAGACAGTTCCAGTCCTTCAAAATGCTGACTGACTTATCGAAGTAGTTTGGAGAAGCTAAAAGCTGTTCCAAAAGGCTACCTTGAAACTTAACTGGCCAGATATATCCTATTCACTCTGAAAACTTTGGAAAGATTGTGGCTTGCTGAGCTTTGTTATACACAAACCCTGGGGACTTATAACACAGTGAGTGGTAAATTTAGATTTTAAGGTTCCTTAAGGGGTAAACTGAAAAACTTTCTGGAAAAATAACAGATGAGCATTAACTGAGATCACCTGGATACTCAAGCAAGTTGTTCAGGCAAAGTCTGCAGGTGGAAAGGCTGAGAATCAGCTTTCAGAATCCATAAAAATGGTGAGAATTGGAGCTTCAGAAGTACCACCTTGTGTCTTTACCCTGATTGAAATCACAAAAGATGGGTAATCATCAAAGCTTAACATCTAAACATTTAGAAAAGGGTCAACTAGGCATCATGAAGAGTGGAGAAGAGGAACCTGAGAAAGACAGATGTCCACAGCCAGCCATTTTCAATTTTAATGAGAAAATAACACCACCTATGTCTCTGCCTATTTTTAAAAAGACAATGCCACAGAAAATCAAGAAAACATTTAAAAAGCTTTTGTAATTTCCTTAGTCTTCTCCTGCTAAGCAAAAGAAGAACCATTCCTAATGAAGTTGGAGGTGTGAGTCTTCAATTATGCTGGAAAGAAAACTAAATCATCTGTATTTTCTTATAGACATCTTTTCTATAAAATCTGTGAACCATTAGGTTTAAAATAGGATTATTTTACATAATTACAATAACATTCTTCTCTGCTAAAGCTGTTCTTAGATTTTTATTTATTAATAGCTAGAACTTCAAACATTATGAATTTGTGAAGAAGAATAAAGAGTATCTCTAAAGTATCTCTAAAACTATAGCAGTGTTTTTATGCCACTGGGGAGGAGAGTGTCTCAGTATTTCACTGATAAACCTATCTTTTAGGTCAGTGGTCCATGAATTAGGAAGAATTTCCAAATAAGCCAGTAAGTGCTTCAAAGGAGGATTTGTCTATTGTGTCAATAAGCACATGTGAAATAACGTTGCAGCTTTTAATATGATGCATCATGTTGAGATGCATGATTTTTGTGGCAAATCTTGAGTCACTCTGATCTTTTAAAAGGTTAACTTCATCAATACTTTCCTTTTTACTCTGGCTGACCAACAGCTTCAGCTGCCCAGCTTCAAATCCAAAAGGGAAGCTCAAAGGTAAATTAGACATACTTTTGCAGGATCAATTTAAGATTGCAAAGAAAACGAGGATGTTCAAATGCAAGACAAAATCTCTACACAAAATCTTTTTGTACTTTTATCATAAGTTAGAACAATTGTGCACCCCTAAGCTTGATTTGAACAAAGGTGTAGTGTAAAATCTGAATTAAAGTGTGTGATACTTGTTCAGCACAGTGATGTGTTATATGTCCTGTAAAAGTAACAGCTCTGTAGGTTGTTTTATAACCTCATGTCTGTGAGACAACCGTGGCTGATCTTGTAGCTGGGGCCATTCTTATTTATGGTGCGACACCAGAACATAATCTTGCAGTGATACTTCGTATTAGTAAGGCACTGGACAATTAGGTTTTATTGATAAATTTCCACTTTCTACATATTCTAATAGTTGCAAAACTGTTGAAAGAAATTAATAAGGCACCATCTTCAAGATTTGCTGGACAAGATTCACATTTTGATGGATGCATTTACTGTTCTTGGGTTTGATCTACCAAACTCTTTTTAAAAAAGAAATTAATAAATCCCAACCAAAACCCCACCAGAATGAAAGATATAGCCAGTTATATTATACTGAATCTCCAGTGTGTTTTTCATATCAGTAGCAGCTCTTTTGGGAAATGTAACCATGGAAATTCGAAATTACTATCCAAACAGCAATTTGTGAATCATTTATTGAAAAGGGTACATTCTTTGAGGAAAAGATAGGGAGGGGCAGAGGGAATAGGCTGTATGAATTCAAATTAATGGCCAGAGCTTGAAATACTGAAGCACTAAACTGATACCTAATAACTGAAAGTGGAAGTAAATTGTATTAGTGTAATGAACCAAGAAAAAGTGAAACGTATTAGGGTAAAAAGTGTCTGTGTGTTGTCTTAAAAAAAAAGATAAAACCAACTCCCCCACTCCCCCAAACCCCAAAATAATTAAAACCTTTCTGCCTTGAGAATCCCTGCTATTCATAAAAGCACTTGATGGTTCTAATTGTTTCAAATCTCATCAAAGTTTCCTTTATCAGTGAGAATTTTCACTCTTCCTGGATCTGATTTAATGATTTAATCGCTATGGTTTCTTACCATAAACTCTGCTGTAAGAGGGATCCTACGTGGATTACGTAAATTGTATTCACTCAAGTACTATAAATGGCGAAGCACTTAATTCTGTTTATTTTTTTTACTCAATTTAATTGAAATGGAACCATTTAAATAGAGCAGTTAGAGAGCTCTCTGACAACCCCAAAATAGTTAAGATTATCTTATTATGATTGGTTTTAGAGACAGTCATGTAGACAGCTAATTTGGAGTTATTTTTTCCATTACGTTGATTATCAGTACCATGTAAAATACACGTGTATATGCATGGCCTACATTTCTTATGAATTCCATCCTGTGTCCTGCCTTGTGACTTATGTTTTCTATAAACTGTTGTTCTTCAGGCATGCTTTCTATGTGCCTTCAGTACTGTGGCTGCTTGGAATAAGCAGATTTCGCCCTACCACCTTTCTTGCCTTTCCTGCTGCAGCTGTTTATAATGCCAGATGAGGATTCAGAACATGTGCCTGGTATTGTTGCCTGTCACACAGACTGTTTGGCATGAGGGCTTCCTCTGATCTACTTCTCCTGTTAATAGGCTATTTAAGATGCCATGGAGTCACATTTATTAAAGCTTTTGAGGCTAAGAAAGCTTGCTGTATTTTCTAACAGTTTACTATAAAGGAAGCACACAAAGCATTGTGGCTCTGTTTGCACAGTCTCCTAATTTCCATCAGGCTTGCTAGCAATCTAGCTCATGTATGGAGCTTAAAACCATCTATTACAAGCTATGGTTTACCAATACTGAAGGTTTTCCTCAGAATAACATGCATGTTTAAATATACACCATAGTAATAATAGGCACCTAGATACAGTTGTAGTCTATTTTATTGAGGTATGCATCAGCTGGCTCCTTTTTCTTTTGAATCTCCTTTAGAGGTGTGTCTATTTAGATTGTAAGGCTGTGTGTCCAGGATCAGCTTGTAAAAGGAGCTAGGATTTTGACTGTATTCTGAAGTTCACAAAGTTCATTCAGCCTAATTTTCAAAATAAATTAAATTCTTTATCAGATGTCTATTTCTCCAAGGCAGTTTGATCCTCAGTTGTTGATCTTGCCAATGGGGCTGGCAGAACTGCCATGGCAAACAGGGATTATCTTCCAATTTCACTTCCATTAACATTTTAAACTAATTTTTAAGACATGTCTCCATATTACATCTTTACAAACAAGAGAAGAGGTGGTGACAGCTTATTCTACGGAAGAGATTTCTAATGGTTCAGCTGTGGTTCAGCTACAGTTCTCTGCGAACATCCCTCCCCCCTTTTTTTCTTCTTCATTCACTGCAATATGTGTGTATGTGTTGAAGTGAGTTATAGCCAAACATTCTAGTTTGAAATACAGCTCTGACTGAACATATCAGGGTACGCTAATAGGGAAAATTATGCATCCTCTGGTGTAAAACTATTTATGAGAAAATATATGACTGTAGGCCTTCCAGGAATCTAATCATCCTTCATATAAGTTGGGGGTTGCACCCCACAAAATACACAGTGTGAGCTTGTCCTACTTGTTAGAATAGGGTGCAAAGCAGTTGGGACCCTACTGGTATAACAGACTAGGGGGGATAATTTGGATACCTGGAACACAGCTTCAGGTAATCACCCTAACCTTGGGTCATTAAATAAATATATAAAGTACTGAAAATATTCTGACTATAAAACTTCCCTTACAGAATTTTTATAGTGTTCCTACACTTAGAATTGTCTATATTTTACACACTTTTTGAACAGGTAATTATAGTTTTGCAAATTGTTCCTCATAAAAACTTTAGAGTATGAACAAGGCAGCTGAGGGTTCTAATTCTAATCTAATTTTGTTTGATTCCTAAATTGCAGAACTATAAGAGGTTTTAGACATTTCTATGAAAACTAGTGCATATTTAGCTATGTTAGGATGTTCTCATAGGACATATTGAGAAGATTTACTCTGATTTGTATATTTACGTCTGAAATCTTACAAATATTTATTTCAGATATGCAATTTATATTCTCTGTTATTTCTGCATAAAATTTTACCCAGTTAACACTGGCAGTGTTAAAAGGATTAAGTTGCATATAGGGCTGTCGTGGTTTAAGCCCAGCTGGTAACTCGGAACCATGCAGCCGCTTGCTCACTCCCCCTGCTACTGGAGGGATGGGGAGGAGAATCGAAGGAATGTAACTCCCACGGGTTGAGATAACAGCTCTCCAGTAACTAAGGTATAATACAAACCACTACTGCTACCAATAATAATGATAAGGGAAATAACAAGGGGAGAGGACACAACCACTCACCACCCGCCGACCAATACCCAGCCCGACCAGAGCAGCGATCTGCCCCTTCCGGGTAACTCCCCTCAGTTTCTATACTGGGCATGCCGTGCTGTGGTATGGAATACCCCTTTGGCCAGTTTGGGTCAGGTGTCCTGTCTCTGCTTCCTCCCGGCTTCTCCTCCTCTCTGGCAGAGCATGAGACTGAGAAAGTCCTTGGTCAGAGTAAACATTACTGAGCAACAACTAAAACCATCGGTGTTATCAGCGTTGTTCCCAGAC